>NC_064631.1:287747641-288050844 GCF_023864275.1 Schistocerca cancellata | reverse complement strand
TAGAACATACATCCGAACAAAACCAATTACGTACAGCAAGTCGCGTATAGCCCTCAAAATTTGAACGTTTCTAACTACCAAATTTTATAGAAATTCGATTTACATTGATTTGTATATAGTTGGTTTGCAGACTTCAGCTACATGATAAATGTTCTATATTAAAAATATTATAACTCTCGGGAAGGTAAGTAAATAAACTATGTTCATAACCCAGCGGAATGAATAACGTTTCTTACGTTTACCTGTCTAAATATACAGGGTCAACATTAATAAAACCGACAAACTGCGGGAAGGATTCCTGGCTGTAAATGGAGAAAAAAAGATTCTATGAACATGTGTCTGGAAATGCATGATTGCCACGGTAGATGGTGCTGACGAATGAAAGTTCCTCTGACCATGTGCCGTGTGTTCCTTGTGTGTTGCAGGCTGTATGATTGGTTCAAATGGCTCTGAGCACTATGGGACTTAACATCTGAGGTCATCAGTCCCCTAGAACTTAGAACTACTTAAACCTAACTACCCTAAGGACATCACACATATCCATGCCCGAGGCAGGATTCGAACCTGCGACCGTAGCGGTCGCGCGGTTCCAGACTGAAGCGCCTAGAACCGCTCGGCCACAGCGGCCGGCAGGCTTTATGATTGACGCAGCGTACTGTAAGTAGCAGAATGGTCCGGTATTCATGTCGGGAACAAGTCGAGATAGTGTTTGTGTACGGCTGAGTAGATGGAAACGGTCAGGGGGCAGCTTAGCTATACCAAGCCATGTGTGCTCACAGACACCAACCACATCACACAAAATTTCAAGTCCTTTTGGGCGTTTGTGTGATCATGTGTCCTTTCAGACAAACGAACGTGCAGGGAGACGGCGGAGTGTGCGTACACCAGATTTGGAGGAGCGGTTTAGCAGGATATTGAGACGGACGCTAATACACTACTGGCCATTAAAATTGCTACACCAAGAAGAAATGGAGATGATAAACGGGTATTCATTGGACAAACATATTACACTAGAACCGACATGTGATTACATTTTCACGCAATTTGGATGCATAGATGCTGAGAAATCAGTACCCAGAACAACCACCTCTGGCCTTAATAACGGCCTTGATATGCCTAGACATTGAGTCAAACAGAGCTTGGATGGAGTGTACAGGTACAGCAGCCCATGCACCTTCAACACGATACCACAGTTCATCAAGAGTAGTGACTGGCGTATTGTGACGAGCCAGTTGCTCGGCCACCATTCACCAGACGTTTTCAGATGGTGAAAGATCTGGAGAATATGCCAGCCAGGGCAGCAGTCGAACATTTTGGCATCCAGAAAGGCCCGTACAGGACCTGCAACATGCGGTCGTGCATTATCCTGCTGAAATGTAGGGTTTCGCAGGGATGGAATGAAGGGTAGAGCCACGGGTCGTAACACATCTGAAATGTAACTTCCACTGTTCGAAGTGCCGTTAATGCGAACAAGAGGTCACCGAGACGTGTAACCACTGGCACCCCATACCATCACGCCGGGTGATACGCCAGTATGGCGATGAGGAATACACGCTTCCAATGTGCGGTCACCTGGATGTCGCCGAGCACGGATGCGACCATCACGATGCTGTAAACAGAACCTGGATTCATCCGCAAAAATGACGTTTTGCCATTCGTGCACCCAGGTTCGTCGTTGAGTACACCATCGCAGGCGCTCCTGTCTGTGATGCAGCGTCAAGGGTAACCGCAGCCATGGTCTCCGAGCTGATAGTCCACGCTGCTGCAAACGTCGTCGAACTGTTCGTGCAGATGGTTGTTGTCGTGCAAACTTCTCCATCTCTTGACTCAGAGATCGAGACGTGGCTGCACGATGCGTTACAGCCATGCGGATAAGACGCCTGTCATCTCGACTGCTAGTGATACGAGGCCGTTGGGATCCAGCACGGCGTTCCGTACTACCCCCCTGAACCCATGGATTCCATATTCTGCTAACAGTCATTGGATCTCGACCAACGCGAGCAGCAATGTGGCGATACTATAAACCGCCATCACGATAGGCTACAATCCGACCTTTATCAAAGTCGGAAATGTGATGGTACGCATTTCTCCTCCTTACACGAGGCATCACAACATCGATTCACCAGGCAACGCCGGTCAACTGCTGTTTGTGTATGAGAAATCGGTTGGAAACTTTCCTCATGTCAGACCGTGTAGGTGTCGCCACCGGTGCCAACCTTGTGTGAATGCTTGAAAAGCTAATCATTTGCATATCACAGTATCTTCTTCCTGCCGATTAAATTTCGCGTCTGTGGCACATCATCTTCGTGGTCTAGCAATTTTAATGGGCAGTAGTGTACAACATTTGAAGACAGTGTTCCGACAAAACGGTTATTCTGAGAGACAGATAGGTAATGCATCCAGGACCAAGCGAGTTCAATCTATGGAGCAGAATGAAGGTACGAAGACACCCACCACTTTGGCCTTTTTGCCGTATTTTGGTGCAATATCGACACGAATCGGAAGAGTCCTCGGAAGATACGGAATTAAGTATGTTTTTCAACCATCTGCAAAACTGAGAAACCTGTTGGGTTTGGCTAAGGATGACCTTGATCTGAGGAAATGTGGTGAGTACAAGATTCCTTGTCAGTGTGGGGCAGCTTATTTAGGCCAGACATGCTGCACAGCACAATAACGTTGCAACGAACATCAGAGTCATACACGCCTCCGTCAACCGGAAAAGTCGGCAACTGCGGAAGACTGCCTGAATACAGGACATCCTATGATTTATGAAAAGACGGAAGTTTTATCCCCGGCATCATCTTTCTGGGACTGCGTCATTAAGGAAGAAATACATATGCGTACAGCCGATAATCTCATCAACAAGTATGCGGGATTTCAAATGAGCACAGCCTGGAACCCTGTATTGCCTGCTGTTTAAATCACGACGCGAAAATCAAGATTCTTCGATAACAGGCCCGTCATTACATTGGCCTAGTGTGGCCGTTAGTGAATAACGTCTGGCCGCTCTATTGACAAACGCAGCGTACAGCGCGCGCGCGGGAGAGCCACTCTGCGATTTTTCGGCAGAGGGAGTGTGTATATGGCTAATCACTGCGCATGCGCGATTTCCGCGGCTGCGCATTCTTCGCGCGCGTGTTCTAAAAACGGGGCGTCGGTGTGCGGATACCGTCAGTCACGAACAATGTTGAACCACCTGAAGATGTCGGACAGTTGTTCCGAGGAAATTATGTGGAATTTGCACAACGTGATCCGGCGGCAAACCCGTGAAGACTATTTACAACACATCCGCCGGGAAAGCTTGAAGAGTCACATTCTTCTTCCGATACTTCGGCTGACAACCGTACAGCCATCTTCCAGGTGCGTATCATTGCGTCACGTAGTTTTAATTCAGTTACCGGCTGTATAGTTATAGGCCGAAATATCAGAAAAAGAAATAATGCTGTCACGGACGCACACAGTGAAACCCACCCTTTAGAAAAATATGTGAATTACTGTGCTGGTAAACCCCTTACGTTATTTGATTTTCAAACAGCTGCGAAGAAATAAACGTACTCAGACATTTCTCTCTTTCCTTATTCTGATCAACACTAAACTGACACAGAATATTTTTAGCGCAACGCATTCTGACTTTCAATAATCCCTACAAAAGAATGGCCATGACTAACAATAACCTATACCTTTCATGAATCACTTACCTCACAAAAATCTTTGTTACTCGAACTACTGCAATACAGCCGAGCCCCAATACTGCCAGCTAAATAAAAGATTCTAACTACTGAAGGCACTAACCACTGATAGGCAAAGTTAGCAAATGAAAGATTTTGCTAGTGAACACACAAAATATATATATATCAGTTCATGACATCCACTCTTACAAATTTACTCTTTCTGATGGACACACGTCCAGATCATCCGCTCTCAAAACTTCGCCATCTCTCTCCCCACATCCACCACTGCTGGCGGCTCACCTCCAACTGCACAACGCTATGCGCTGTTCACATCCAACTGCCTAACACTACAATAGCGAATATTCCAACAATGCCGACCAGCCACAGACTGCACACAGCACAACCAGTGATTTTCATACAGAGCGCTACGTGACGTTACCAACATAAAAACCTAAACAGCCTACTTACAACTGGAATGATGACGGAATATTCTATGCACCGGGAAAACATCAAGGAATACCCTGTATACTGATTATACCTCCTAGCTTGCTTGCAATATCGATACCTGATCTCCTTCGTTGCTGATCAAGACTAGTGTGCAGCCGAAAGGATGACTCTGGAAATAATGAGCAGTGGAGAGTGTTGTTTAATGAGAAGCGGACGTACCTCACTCGGAGCCTGTCGCGCCGGCGGAGGCTGGCGTCCCGCCGCAGAACGTCTGCGAGCCGCGAGTACTCCTCAGCCGTCAGCCGTGGCCAGCTGCCCATCTCCTCCGGGGACGCCGGCATCTCCGCGCCTGCGTAAGAGTCGTCCGCTGTAGCAGTTTTTGGCGGTACGCCCAAACTCCCCAACAACTCTATAGAGTGCAACCCAGAGTAAGAGATTCCGTTCTGCATGCCCTCTCAAACATCCTACTCCACCCCACTTGTTATTGTTATATGTTCTTGATGTTGTCTTCAGTCCGGAGACTGGTTTGATGCTGCTCCCCATACTCGACTTGCCTGTGCGAGTCTCACCATCTCCGCGTAACTACTGCAACCGACATCCATTTAAACCTGTCTACTGTATTCGAGCCTTGATCTTCCTCTACAGTTTTACTCCCCTCCCCATTTCCACGCTTCAACCATTATCAAAATAGCGACTCCTTGATACGTCACGATCCATCCTACCAACGGATCCCTTCTTTTAGTCAAGTTGTCTCACAAATTTCTTATCTCCCCACTTAGTTTCGGCACCTCTTCATTAGTTATTCGGTCTACCCATCTAATCTTTGTAAGAGGTATGTGCTGCCTGCGATATGTAAGCTATAAGAGAATCTGAGACCAAAGAGCAGTGTTGACTGCAGTACGAACTGTGTAGCAGTAGCAGTAAGTTGTTGCTAGCGAACAGTCGCCTGTCTGCGCTTGTCAGTCCTGTCTGGTGTATCATGTTGGCTGGGCCGGTCGCGGTGCAGCGATGCCGGAGCCTGAGTATTATTGTATAAGGTAAAAAAGCAGCCTCGCGCATATCTAGTAATATTATGTAAACTCACATGTAAATCTTTTAAAAATGTCCTAATAATAATCTTTGTCTAATTTCTAACAAGCATTCATTTCAATTTAAAGAATTTAATTTTTTTAATGCATGATCATTCCGATTGTTGCAAAAGAAAAATCATTTGCTTCCTTTCACAAATAACAAATGTATAGGCCAGCATTGCACAGAGCTGTGCCGGAAAAGAGCTATTGTAAGAGCAGATAGTTGGCGACTTTATCGAGGTGAGAATTATTGCTTTTTATTCAGAATTATCTTACAGGGCCATGACGCAGCACTGCTGTCGTCCAAATTTTACCAGGTTACTGAATTTATTTTTTATTACGAGGTTTAGGAATTTTTCGAGCTTATATTAAATGAGAAAAGAATTTTGTGGGTACATTAAATGGGAACCAATTTTGTTCAGAGGTTACACAAAAAGTAGAATCATATTATTATTATTATAATTAAGTTTTTTTGTGAGGTTACACAAAAATTAGAATCATTAACCAACTAATAACATTTAAAAAAAATTCGTGTGGGAGGTTACATCTTCAGCACTCTTCTGTAGGACCACATTTCGAAAGTTCTTTTCTCACTGTCTGAACTGTATGTGTCCACATAAAACAAATACTTTCAGAAAGCACTTCTTAATACTTAAATTTGTATTGGGTGTTAACACTTTCGTGACTCAATTTATTACAATTCCACATATACTCAAAAAATTGATTTTCTGCTTGAAATAGACCCTAAGTGAGGCTACGTTTCTGAATTTTGGTGGTTGTTTATAGATTTATAATCGTTTTAAGTGGGACTCGAGGAGTAATTAAAGGGGTCCAAAAACTTATTCCTCCTTGAGTTCAAAATGGTTCAGCTGGCTCTGAGCACTATGAGACTTAACATCTGAGGTCATCAGTCCCCGAGACTTAGAACTACTTAAACCTAACTAACCTAAGGACATCACACACATCCATGCCCGAGGCAGGATTCGAACCTGCGACCGTAGCAGCAGCGCGGTTCCGGACTGTAGCGCCTAGAACCGCTCGGCCACAACGGCCGGCCCTTGAGTCCAGCGAGACATGTACGTCCCGCTTAAAATAATTTTTTTTTACTAGGGATTAGGATTTGTAAAAGGAAGAAATAAGTACCATTATTATTTCAAACAAATTCCGACGTAATAAGTCAGTTACAGTTTTCTCAGCCACTCACCACCAAAACGATAGAGACTTCGTCACAAAAAGAAATAGAGATGGTACAAACCTCAGCTACATTCTGCCCTGCATCCATAGCAGAGTATACAGCTGTAATGAGAGATGCAGACCGGTTTCACGAGAGGTAAAAAAGATATAGCATAGGCAATAGGTCACTTAAAAGGTGGCATCGTCTTTCTTATTTTCCTTTAGATATAGCAATAGTAAGCAATGTGAAACTGTAATAATGGAGGAAAATGTAACCAGCTTTCCTTTGACCTCGCTTCTGTAAGGCAGCTTTCGTCTGGGAGAAAAAAAGCTATCGACTGGGAGAAATATAAAGAGTAAGGCAAGGCAAGCATTCACGACAATAAACAAACCACGAGTTTGTTGTGTTTCCGACTAACATCAAATCAAGGGAAATAAAATAAAATTACAACGCCAAAAAATATATATAAATGTAAAAAATTAGCAAAATATGAACAAAAGTCACAAATAGAAGTTCTCCAACGCACTGTGTAACCTCCCCCTCACTTATCGACCTTAATGACAGTGAAAAATTAAACCACGTGTACCTAATGGAAATTTGGGAAAAGCAATCGTCACCGAGGTTAATTTGTCGGTAAAGAGGGAGGAAAGGGTTACATCTAAATGAAAGGAAAAATGCTAATGAAACTGGTGGAAATTAATTTTGAAATAGGGGTAAAGTTAATAAAGAAAGTAAATGTGCGGCCGTTACGTTAACAATCAACTAGCAGTAATTAGATATTTGAGATTTGGGGGAAATTACGGTCGCCAGTCCTAAGGAAAATTACTATAGTAACTGAAAAAGAAAGATTATTACACATATAATTAGCACTAGAAGCGTGGCAACTGAAGGTTGACAAGTGTAGTGTGAAAACTGAAGTTTGTCAGAAGTAATAAATTTCGCTACACTCTGACTTAATTTAGCAAAAGAATTAATAAAACCAGAAAATCGAAAGTTAATTTAGTGACTGAAGTTAATAGTGAGCTTTCTTTCTGAAGCACATCGAAATTCAGTAAAATGTGGTTAGTCTTGGACTACCTCAACAATCATTTCAAAAGCTACTTGAATCTACGCAACTTAGAAACAAGAGATTTAACTTTGAACTTGAATTAAATGATTCTGAACAATTAACAATAGTGAAATTTAGTACGTACCAAGCTGAGCTGCAGTCACAGGTAAGCTAAAATACGGTAACAAAACTCGCACTCTTCATTTGTGCTTGTGCAATCTGAATATTGTAGCCAGCTATGAATACTTTAACTGAACTTTGAAATTAAAGTAGTGAAGTGGAATGTTGCTGGCGTTTGAATTTCAACGACACTCGGGTTCATTCCGGAAAAGGAAGGGACCCTGCTTGGTAATGCAATTGGGACAATGAGCAACAAACGTTCATGCTAAGCTGCTGTAATTTTGTGATGCAACAATTTTAAAAGTTTGAAAAGCTGAGATCTGCCATACAGTTCTAAAACTTTACGTGCTTCCTGTCTTCCTTGTTGGTTGATTGAAGGTTTGAAGCCGTCGATCGAGGAGGTGGCGACAGTCACTCATTGTCGGCCGTCGCTGTTGCAGAAGCTGGATGTTGGCGCGCCTTCTTCTCGACACGGTCACCAGACGAAACGGGCTCTTGATGTGCGCCAGCTAATGCTTCCCGTCCGCGACACCATGTCAGAAACTATCATCGCAAGTCGAGCGCAATTACATGCTGCCAAACCCTGAAAGCGCGGCAACTCGCGGGAGCTTCACACAACACACCTGCTCCACTCGCTACTCCAGCCAGACTCCCCCTCTGCCCGCGCTCCACGCGACAGAGTTAACACTACCAAAGATCCTAAACACTTTGATTCTTCACACGACCTATCGATGTAATCGTTCGATAGCAGTTTTCCCTCGGCAAGACCCAGCGTAAAAATACAAATAATATTTACGAAACAAACCAATTATACATCGACATAAATGCATAAATATATATATATATACAAATAGTAAAACAGTTACAATATACGAAGACACAGAAATGTTATATATTCAGGTAACAAAAATAAGGAAAAAAAATAATAGTACAATAGATGGAAATAGGAGGACATGCATTTCCGCGTTACAACTGGCCATAAGGCAAAACCAGTGAAAGGATTTAAAAGCGTTATATCGATAAATATGTGCACAAATCTGTATATTTGTAGCAAACAGTGTATAGAAGACAGTTAAGACCTGTACTGAGATTATCTATTGCAGACAGGAAAAAATTACGCAAAACCGTTAAAACACAAGAGACAGAACAATTGATACATTCAGCGCTAGAAAGCAGTACCACACAGATGTGGGGCTTTCATGCCCAAGTGAACTCAGGGAAATAAATTTTATGCGGGTCGCTTACGTCTCACTGGTCACGAAAGGGTTAACAAATTCCTCTTTCTCATTTATGTATTTCTTGCTACTGCCAGACTCCAGTTTCTATCCTCTCTACTTTTGCCGTCGATAATTTTACTGCCTTAACAGCAAAATTTCGATTACTTTTAGAATCTCATTTCCTACTGTAGTTACCTAAGCATCTGCTGATTTAATTCGGCTGAATTCCTTTATCTTTATTTTACTTTCGTTATTCTTCATTTTATAACATCTTTTCAAGACACTATTGATTCCATTCAAATACTTTTCGAAGACCTCTGTTGTCTCCGACAAAATTACAGTGTCAGCAGCTTGCCTCAAAGATTTTATTTCTTCTCACTAGACTTTAATTCAATGAAAAGCGTACAAAAAAGATGAAACGATAGCTTTGATAGATGCAACACTAAGGTTAAAAGAGGTTCAAATAGGGAGAAAGACAAGGACTGGCAGGAGCCCTTGGATGAAAAACGCGGCATTGAATTTAGCTGTCGACAGGAATAAATAATAAAATACCGCGCCACACGTCAAAGTGACATAGATATATGGCACTATTTTTTAATATAAAGTCTCTCTAAACAACTATCGGAACGTTCTACCATTCGTTCAGTTCCTAGAGTACACAAATCCGCGTCTTAGTTACGGAGCCGTTCGAGAAATGTGGTGTCAAAGTCCTCATCGTTGGAAGATCTCTTTACACACAGATACGCTTTCAGGTTGCTGGAAAGATGGAAATCGCATGGTGCAAGATCTGCTCTTAGAGATCAGCATAAACCATATCTGTGAGGCCTTGGTTAAATTGTTTGGCACCATTTAACTATGGCTGTACACGACATTGTATTTGGCCCATATATAGCCAGAATTTCACGGTGTATCTGTGTCCCCTTTTAAATGTTTTGCCCACAGGAATGGTATGTCCCGCGTACTTCAACTTCGGAGTTTCCGCTTCATTTGAGTCACACATTGTGATGACTGTGATGCGTAGGCTACCCGCACCGCCAAAGAACAGAGTTTGCAGGAAACCGGGAACATGTACTCTCCTCCGCCACTCGTGTTGCGAAATGGTCTTAGCGTGGAACGACATGTGTGACTTCCTTCCTGAAGTCACTGCGTATAATTGATGAAATAAAGAAAATATCAAAAAGGCTATAGCTGAACATCAAATTGCACGGAAAACCTGGACCTAGCCGCTGTTCAGCATAGGATGTAAAATGGTTGTTGCTGCTTCTGCTGATTTTGATGACGACGACGATAATGATGATGTTGATGTCGAATGGCTGTGATGTGACAAATGATTACGCCTGATTTTTAGATGGAAGTTTCAGCGGAAGAGGTTAGCAAAGTCCATTGAGACGGTACATACTTTTCAAAGGGGCCGAGTGCAGGGCGATGGCAAAAACAGAAGATTAGCGAAGCGAACAGATTCCTTCACTCAGATCAAAACTTAGCTAATACGAGCCTCTCCCGTCTGACAAACAGCTTTCTCTAAAGTGAACTTTACTGCGAGCTTTACATGTAAGTTTCCACAGGAAATTCCAGTATGATTTTTATATATCTTTTGCGATTTTGGTAACAAGGAGAAAGTTAATTTCTTGAAACGAGAAGAGACTGTTACCTATTTATGTTGGTAAATGCATAAGACATTCAGTAGCAAGATATTTAAATTTTGGTTCTAGCAAGCAACAAGCAAGTATTGAACAAACATGTGATTCATACGCAGTTTAGTTTTTAGTATGTTCTTTGAACTTTCTTCGATTCTGTACAGCTTGATCAGCATGGGAAAGACAAAATTTAAATGACACCAGGTCATATACATCAGATGTTTTTATTTGTTAGAAGTAACATGGAAGCTTGGCACATTGCTACAGATTGGCTTTCCGGTACATCTGCCGGTATCTCATCACGTTTGTATTTTTTTCTTTCTTTTAATATATCAAACTCCGCAATCAGCTGCATTTGAAGCAGTTTTTTCTATTAGGCACTGCTGGTTTCGTGGCTGTAATGGTCAACAACTTGGCGAAGAATATAGATGGCCAACCATAATTAAACCCATAAACTCCATAATTAACTATGGTTTGTCCTTCTCTGTTCTGCACCATGTCGTTGACTATGTTTTAACGTTTATATGCACCAGATGACGCGGCTGTAAGCCATGAAACCAGTAGTGCCTAACAGAAAAAAATGGTTCAAATACAGCTGTTTGCGTATAGTTTCAGATATAAAATGTACTACCACAGCTGCAGGTCCCCTGACTAAAGACCCAAGAAAGATTCAAGGTACAGTGTCCACCTCGCACGCTTTGAACTGGCCTATACCGGCAGTTATACGGGGGCCAGAGTTTAACAATGGATTCTGAACTGTTGTGCAATTTGGCATGTTTCACATTAACAAATCAACAAAACACTGCCAGATGTAAAAGAAGAGTGCAATGTTTTGTGACCGTGAATCATAACCCCTGAACGAAAGACGTCCCTCCAGCAACGTAGGTTGAGCGGGTAAGCCTAACGTTCAGGCGAAGCGAGTCCGCGACCAACTTCGAGCGGCTGTGAAACAAATAGTACGAAGGCTGGTATCACTGCACGCTAAGATAGAAGTCGCGCTTTACAGCTTAACCTGCGGAGTCTCTTTGTGAATGTGCTCCAGAATTCCAGCGAGGTTTCCAGCCAGAGCGAGCTCAAGTAGCAGTCATCGCTACAGCTTCAGTCATCGCAGCTCACCTATGCGAAGATAATCCGCTGCTCTCCCACAATGCCCACGCCGAATAAGTGCTTTACTGTGCACCTATTGCACTTCGCCTCAGAACAGCGCTAGGAATATTGTACAACGACTCTTGAAGTTGAGTATTTGTGTGTCATTGAATAAATTTATGTTTAGGAAGTAGAATAATTTAATAATTGTGCTTACAGATATGCGCACCTGACGTTTGGTTGGGAGCTGAGCCGCTGTATACCCTGACATCTGAGGTATCTATGTGCTTGTTGTCAACATCCTACGCCCAACCGCTAACACACGACACGACCAGCTTCGCTGCCGAGCAGGGGGGCGTAGGCAGGAGCGAGCATCTATGCATCGTGCTATTTAAGTCGCTATACATGATACACTTCTGGCCATTAAAATTGCTACACCACGAAGATGACGTCCTACAGACGCGAAATTTAGCCGACAGAAGGAAGATGCTGTGATATGCAAATGATTAGCTTTTCAGATCATTCAAACAAGGTAGGCGCCGGTGGCGACACCTACAACGTGCTGACACGAGGAAAGTTTCCAACCGATTTCTCATACACAAACAGCAGTTGACCGGCGTTGCCAGGTCAAACGTTGTAGTGATGCCTCTTGTAAGGATGAGAAATGCGCACCATCACGTTTCTGACTTTGATAAAGGTCGGATTGTTGCCTATCGCGATTGCCGTTTATCGTATCGCGACATTGCTGCTCGCGGTGGTCGAGAGATCCAATGACTGTTAGCAGAATATGGAATTGGTGGGTTCAGGAGGGTAATACGAAACGCCCGTGCTGGATCCCAACGGCCTCGTATCACTAGCAGTCGAGATGACATGCAGATTATCCGCATGACTGTAACGGATCGTGCAGCCACGTCTCGATCCCTGAGTCAATAGATGGGGACGTTTGCAAGACAACAACCATCTGCACGAACAGCTCGACGACGTTTGCAGTAGCATGGACTATCAGCTCGGAAACCATGACTGCGGTTACCCTTGACGCTGCATCACAGACAGGAGTGCCTGCGATGGTGTACTCAACGACGAACCTGGGTGCACGAATGGCAAAACGTCATTTTTGCGGATGAATCCAGGTTCTGTTTACAGCATCATGATGGTCGCATCCGTGTTTGGCGGCATCGCGGTGAACGCACATTGCAATCGTGTAATCGTCATCGCCATACTGGCGTATCACCCGGCGTGATGGTATGGGGTGCCAGTGGTTACACATCTCTGTCACCTCTTGTTCGCATTGACGGCACTTTGAACAGTGGACGTTACATTTCAGATATGTTACGACCCGTGGCTCTACCCTTTATTCGACTCCTGCGAAACTCTACATTTGAGCAGGATAATGCACGACCGCATGTTGCAGGTCCTGTACGGGCCTTTCTGAATACAGAAAATGTACGACTGCTGCCCTGGCCAGCACATTCTCCAGATCTCTCACCAATTGAAAACGTCTGATCAATGGTGGCCGAGCAACTGGCTCGTCACAATACGCTAGTCACCACTCTTGATGAGCTGTGACATCGTATTGAATCTACATGGGCAGCTGTACCTGTACACGCCGTCCAAGCTCTGTTTGACTCAATGCCCAAGCATATCAAGGCCGTTATTACGGCCAGAGGTGGTTGTTATGGGTACTGATTTCTCAGGATCTATGCACCGAAATTACGTGAAAATGTAATCACATATCAGTTCTAGTATAATATATTTGTCCAATGAATACCCGTTTATCATCTGCATTTCTTCTTGGTGTAGCAATTTTAATGGCCAGTAGTGTACAACGTATACGTCATACAACAAATTTAATAATTTTTAACATGGTTTATGTTCGCTGATGTTAACAAATAGATGGTTCTTTCCCCATTTCACCTTCTTAGGAGTAGATTTCTTCTTCTATCTAAGGTAGACTAGTTATTTCTTAAGGTTCAAACTATCTACCTCCATGCCAAATTTCATCAAAATCCATTCAGCGGCATAGTCGTGAAAACATAACAAGCAGTACTTTCACTTATATAATATTAGCATGGAAGTATGGATTAAAGACATTGACAACTCTATTAGCATTGTATTCGATTCGTTGAATCGTATTATGTAGGATGTCTCAGCGAATCAAAGCATTTCCACAGTATAATAAATTTAACAGGCAAAAAAAAAAATGTTTTTCAAAGACAAAGTATTTTCCCTAACTCTCGTTTATTCTTCAACTCGATAAGTATTTGTACTACACACTTTCTAAAGCAGTCTATGTTCTTCCTCAGTGTTCAAGCCAGCTCCATACCAAATTTCATCAAAATTGGTTCAGCGGTTCAGTCCTGAAAGGGTAACAGACAAACACATCTTCACATTTATAATATTAGTATAGATTACAGTTTACTTGTGAAAACTGTCTTGTCTCCTTGACCGTTCAGCATTGGTGCTCACAACCTACAGCAAATGTTTCAGTAGTAGGTTGTTTGAGTTTCTTACGGACAGGTGGAAGGACTGCAGAAGATAACAGAAGTGGTGCAGTTGAATTCATAATCCGTATATTGACCACCGACGTATGGGAAACAGCGAGGCAGTCTGCAAGATACGGCATGGCCATGAATGCACAATTCTGGACAACTATTGACCGAAACAAGCTGTCCACTGTGAAAAGAATACATAACACACAGAAGAAAACAATAATGTGAGCTCGTTACAGCCCTTAGGGAGAATTAATTCATATATCGAAAGAATGAACTAATTGGAAGAAAGTACGTAAGTAGTTACTGACGCATGAGAGTGGTACAGACGAGAACGAGGCGGTGGCTGCACCAGCGCGTTGTTTACCACAGAAACATCAGTCAACTGACAGTCGACTGCCTGCAAAACCAGCCGCTAGTGAGTTTTGTTGCAACTATCACCGAAATAGAGGGCATCTTATAAAGATGCGACCGAATTCCTAACGCGAGTTTTCCGCACATGCCCAGCTTCAACGTGATAAAACGGTAATACGTTGCAGCTGAGATGGCGGCACACTTGCACGTTAATCTTCACGATGTACCGAAACAGAATGTCTGCGACCAGATAGCGCTTCAGAATAGGTTGGGAACATCTGCCCGACGGTTTTATATCCTTGATGGATACGCTGTGGAGCGACTAGGTCGGTAAAAAGTAGTTCCTTGCAGCTAACTTGACCAGGCAGGCAGCGATGACCCTCTTTCGTCGTATCAGGTAGCGTGGTGGCGACAGTTGGGCATTCCGCGTTGAAACCATAACAAACCTCCGCAGGAAGAAGGGTCTCTTTGTGTGGAAACGTGGCAGCGGAGCAAGTTTGAACGCAACGGCCACTGCCTTTCTTTCCAACGAACATGGCATAATGGAAGTATGTTAATAAACGTATGTCCAGAATTTTAAAATTTATGCAGTCCTCATCCTGTGGTCCTTTTGAATGGGGCAACGCGTCGGTTCGGAATAGCGTGGAAAATTACTTTTTTGGGGGAAATATGCATTTTTAATTTACCTGCACATAAATTAAGTACACAATCATGCCGTGATTGCGGTCATTTGGTTCGTAATCTATTCTGGAATTTGAATCTGTGCTTGGATTATACAGGGTGGTCCATTGATAGTCACCGGGCCAAATATCTCACGAAAATAAGCACCAAACGAAGAAACTACAGAACACGAAACTCGTCTAGCTTGAAGTGGGAAAACAGATGGCGCTATGGTTAGCCCGCTAGATGGCGCTGCCATAGGTCAAACGGATATCAACTGCGTTTTTTTAAAATAGGAACCCCCCTTTTTTATTACATATTCTTGTAGTACGTAAAGAAATATGAATGTTTTAGTTGAACCACTTTATTCGCTTTGTGATAGATGGCGCTTTAATAGTCACAAACGTATAAGTACATGGTATCACGTAACATTCAGCCAGTGCGGACGGTATTTGCTTCGTGATACATTACCCTTGTTAAAATGGACCGTTTACCAATTGCGGAAAAGGTCGATATCGTGTTGATGTATGAATATTGTGATCAAAATGCCCAACGGGCGTGTGCTGTGTATGCTGCTCTGTATCCTGGACGACATCATCCAAGTCTCCGGACCGTTCGCCGGATAGTTTACGGAAACAGGAAGTGTTCAGCTACATGTGACACGTCAAACACGATCTGCAACAAATGATGATGCCCAAGAAGGTGTTTTATCTGCTGTCGCGGCTAATCCACACATCAGTAGCAGACAAATTGCGCGAGAATCGAGAATCTCAAAAACTTTGGTGTTGAGAATGCTACATCAACATCGATTGCACCCGTATCATATTTCTATGCACCAGGAATTGCATGGCGACGACTTTGAACGTCGTGTACAGTTCTACCACTGGGCACAAGAGAAATTACGGGACGATGACAGATTTTTTGCACGTGTTCTATTTAGCGAAGAAACGTCATTCACCAACAGCGGTAACGTAAACCGGCATAATATGCACTATTGGGCAACGGAAAATCCACGATGGCTGCGACAAGTGGAACATCAGCGACCTTGGCGGGTTAATGTATGGTGCGGCATTATGGGAGGAAGGATAATTGGCCCCCATTTTATCGATGGTAATCTAAATGGTGTAATGTATGCTGATTTCCTAAGTAATGTTCTATCGATGTTACTACAAGATGTTTCACTGCGTGACAGAATGGCGATGTACTTCCAACATGATGGATGTCCAGCACATAGCTCGCGTGCGGTTGAAGCGGTATTGAATAGCATATTTTATGACAGGTGGATTGATCGTCGAAGCAAAGTTGGGGAAAGTTGAAGGATATTTGCTATCGTGATCCACCGACATGCGCAGCGCATTGTCAACGCATGTGCGAACGTTACAGAATGCGAACTACTCGCTGTTGAGAGGAATGTCGTTACACGTATTGCCAAATGCATTGAGGTTGACGGACATCATTTTGAGCATTTATTGCATTAATGTGGTATTTACAGGTAATCACGCTGTAACAGCATGCGTTCTCAGAAATAGTAAATTCACAAAGGTACATGTATCACATTGGAACAACCGAAATAAAATGTTCTAACGTACCTACGTTCTGTATTTTAATTTAAAAAACCTACCTGTTACCAACTGTTCGTCTAAAATTGTGAGCCATATGTTTGTAACTATTACAGCGCCATCTATCTCAAAGCGAAGAAAGTGGTCCAACTAAAACATTCATATTTCTATACGTACTACACGAATATGTAATAAAAAAAATTGGGGGTTCCTATTTAAAAAAAAACGCAGTTGATATCCGTTTGAGCTATGGCAGCGCCATCTAGCGGGCCAACCATAGCGCCATCTGGTTTCCCCCTTCAAGCTAGACAAGTTTCGTTCTTTGTAGTTTTTTCGTTTGACGCTTATTTCGTGAGATATTTGGGCCGGTTACGATCAATGGACCACCCTGGATATAGCTCAGTTAGTGAGGTATAGAAGCTAGGAAAGTCTTCTATTCACAAGATCATTGATGGCATCAGGAAAAACAGCCAAAAGTCTCGCATCATTCTAAAACCGTGATAACGTCAGCTGTAACACAAAACATTAAAAAAACTGATCATTTGACGAAGAAAAACGTAGAATTACTGTCTAATTGCCGATGTGCCCCCCGAATTGTTGGCTAACAGTTTCTTTTTGTTCCTTAACGCCAAACAAAATACGAGCGGACAGCTCTTGTCGTCACCTCAAGAAACTGTAGAATCTTTCCAAAACCATGTTTTTGATGTGCCAACATCAGAATGGAAAAGTGTCTCATAACTGGTTCGAACGCATGCAAATGTATATAAATTTTAGTAACGAATATCCTGAGAAACAGTAAAACTATTTGTATCAAAAAATGTTCTGCTTTCATCGTTTTCGCAAACACTGGGAACATGGCCCTCGTATGTCAAATGATCACCTTCGCGGCGTGATCTCACTAGCGTGCGATTGCCGTATGTTTCTCCCCACACTCGTAACCTACCACAGGCTACTCACAGTAACAACTAGCAGTTCACATAACGTTAGTACATGAGAGTAAAGATGAAAAGGTGTTTATTAATTAACAGCTCTAGTACCCTGGATCCACCGTGCAGAAGCTGAGGCAACGTTCAACAACGTTGCGCACGCCACCAAAACTTTTAAATATCAATCCCTCACTCAAGGAAACCTTCTAAGTGGCAATCCCGTCTGTCCGTGAAAATTTGTATATTGAGGCTACCACGCGAGACGTGACGGACATACATTTCCTGATCAAAAATATCTGGGGGTCCATACGTAATGCGGAAATGATCGCCAGATGTCACGAAAGGCGGTACCGCCCATATAAAAGGAGTTGGGGAGTATTGTGTTATCACTGGGGAAGCAATAAATGCAAATTCAGTGAGTTCGAACGTGGACTAGTTATTGGATGCAATATGATTAACAAAATAGTCAGGAACATTTCAACATTTCTAGTGGTAAGACATGTTCATAGGATTTGTCGACATGGAAAAAGCGTTCGGCGATGTAAAATGGTGCAAGACGTTCGAAATTCTGAGAAAAATAAGGGTTGTATTTTAATGAAGTTATATCCAGAACTTAGGTTAGCTAGGTTTAAGTAGTTCTCAGTTCTAGGGGACTGATGACCTCAGAAGTTAAGTCACATAGTGCTCAGAGCCATTTTCACAATTTATGCAGTCCCCCTCAGCCTGTGGTCCTTTTGAATGGCAGCTCGTCGGTTCGGAATAACGTGGAAGTATTTTATTTAAAAGAAATGTGTGGAAACACTGAAAAGGAGAAGGGAAAGGATGATAGGATGCAGGCGGATTTGGTAAGCTATAGGGAGAGAGGCCGGTAATATACAATATATACAAGAGCCGAGAGGTAATAATAAGAGTGGACGACCAAGTACGAAGTGCTCGGATTAAAAAGAGTGTAAGAAAGGGATGTAGTCTTTCGCCCTTACTGTTCAAACTCTACTTCGGAGAAGCATGTTGGAAATAAAAGAAAGTTTCAGTAGTGGAATGAAAATTCAAGGTGAAAAGATATCAATGATACGATTCGCTGATAATATTGCTGTCCTTAGAGAAAGTTAAGAAGAATTGCAGGTCTGCTGAATGGAATGAACAGTCTAATGAATACAGAACATGGATTGAGAGTAAATCGAAGAAAGACGAAAGTAGTGAGAAGTAGCAGAAATGAGAACAGCGAAGAACTTAACATAAGGATTGGTGGTCAGGAAGTAGATGAAGTTGAGGAATTCTACTACCTAGGCAGCAAAATAACCAAAGACGGACGGAGCAAGAAGGACATCAAAGTAGACTAGCACTGGCAAAAAATTCCTGGCTACAGAAGTCTACTAGTATCAAACATAGGCCTTAATTTGAAGAAGAAATTTCTGAGAATGTACGTCTAGAGCACAGCATTGTGCGTTAGTGAAGCATGGACTGTGGGAAAACCGGAACAGAAGAGAATCGAAGCGTTTGAGATGTTGTGCGACAGATGAATGTTGAAAATTAGGTAGCCGGCCAGAGTGGCCGTGCGGTTCTAGGCGCTACAGTCTGGAGTCGAGCGACCGCTACGGCCGCAGGTTCGAATCCTGCCTCGGGCATGGATGTGTGTGATGTCCTTAGGTTAGTTAGGTTTAATTAGTTCTAAGTTCTAGGCGACTGATGACCTCAGAAGTTAAGTCGCATAGTGCTCAGAGCCATTTGAACCATTTTTTGAAAATTAGGTGGAACGACAAGGTAAGGAATGAAGAGGTTCTGCGCAGAAACGGACACGAAAGAAATATGTGGGAAACACTGACAATGAGAAGCGACAGGATGATAGGAAATCTGTTAAGACATGAGGGAATGACTTCCATGGTACTAGAGGGAGCTGTAGAGGGCAGAAACTGTAGAGGAAGGCAGAGATTGCAATACATCTAGCAAGTAATTGAGGACGTAGGTTGCAAGTGCTACTCTGAGAGGAAGAGGTTGCTACAAGAATTCGTGGCGTGCCGCAAAAAAAGAAGAAAAAATGCTGCCCGAGTCGACGAGTGGTAATGTGATTGTGAAGGGAAACGCAGCGATAAATAAACCAATACAAAGACTCATGTACTGATGCACAGGTACCTTTGAGCGTTGCGGATTGTGGCTGAAAAAAATCACGTGAAATCAGCGGAAAGAATCACTCGTGACCTCCAGAGTGCTACCAGCTGTCCAGTTAGTACAATGATTGTCCATAGGGAATTAAAACCGTGGGGTAAAATAATTGAGAAGATCCTCATAAGCCTCGCATTTCTGTAGTCAACGCTCGAGGTGGAGCAAAGACCGACGCTACTGGAAAATTCATGACTGGAATCGAGTGGTTTGTAGTGATGAATCAAGATACACTCTTTGGCAATCCAATAGAAGAGTTGGGTTGGGATAATTCCTAGGAAACGTTACCTGCCATCATTTGTAGTGCCAACAGTGAAATATAGAGGTGGTGGTGTCACGATATGAGGGTGCTTTTTCGTAAGTGCTGTGTGGCCCCCTTATTGCGCTTAAGAAAATGCGGAAGGATATAAACAAATTTTACACTATTGTGTACTGCGGACAGTGGAGGAACAGTTCGAGGACGATGACTGATTGTATCAATACGACAATGTACCATATCACTGACGCAAGTGTTTGTGGACAATAACATTCCTGAAATAGAATGCCCAAGGTCCCGACCTGAACCCAACTGCAGGCGTTTGGGATGAGTTAGAATGTCGATTTCGCTCCAAATCCCAGAGTTCAATATCACTACCCACACTGGTTTCGAAGAAGGGGTTGCCATTTTTCCATAGACGTTCAGACGCCACACTGAATGTGTCGCCAACAGAGTTCAAGCCCTCATAAAAGTAAAGTCTGAACCCATCCCATGTTAATGTCAACTATACTCAATGCTCATAAATTACGGATAATTGCAGAATGTGGTGCCACACAACGTGGCACTACACAAAACTGGCGCTAATAGCATAGGCACATAGAGAACACACAAGACACAGATCTGTAAGTCCACGGTATTGGTGATAAGTTGAGAAAATCGTCCCGAAACACATGTGCTACAAAACGTCACTGTTTCCTGCGCGTGTACCCCGATATCAATATGGGATGTGATCAGTGCACATATACGCAGGCCACACAACGGGTTGACATGCTCTGGATCAGGTTGTCGGGCAGCTGCTGAGGTATAGCCTCCCATTCTTACACCAGTGCTGTCGGAGCTCCTGATGTGTCGTAGAGGTTTCAAGACGTGCAGCGATACGTCGACCGAGAGCATCCCAGACGTGCTCGATGTGGTTTAGGTCTGGAGAACAGGTAAGCCACTCCATTCGCCTGATCTCTTCTGTTTCAAGGTACTCCTTCACGATGGCAGCTCGGTGGGGCGGTGCGTTATCGTCCATCAGGAGGAAGGTGGGACCCACTGCACCCCTGAAAAGGCGGACATACTGGTGCAAAATGACGTACCGATACACCTGACCTGTTACAGTTCCTCTGTCAAAGACATGCAGGGGTGTACGTGCCATTAAGGGGTTGGTATCTGGTTCACGCCGGATGAAAACCCGGTGAGAATCACTGTTCAGACAATACCTGGACTCGTCCATGAACATAACCTGGGACCACTGTTCCACTGACCATGTATTGTGTTCTTGATACCAGGCTTCACGGGCTCTCCTGTGACCAAGGGTCAGTGGAATACACCTTGCAAGTCTCCGGACGAATAAACCATGTCTGTTCAGTCGTCTGTAAATTTTGTGTCTGGAGCAACTGTTCCAGTGGCTGCGGTAAGGTCCCGAGCAAAGCTACCTGCAGTACTCCGTGGCCGTCTGCGGGCACTGATGGTGAGATATCTGTCTTCTTGTGGTGTTGTACACTGTGGACGTCCCGTACTGTAGCGCCTGGACATGTTTCCTGTCTGCTGGAATCGTTGCCATAATCTTGAGATCACACTTTGTGGCACACGGAGGGCCCGTGGTACGACCTGCTGTGTATGACCGGCCTCCAGCCGCCCTAGTATTCTACCCCTCATAACGTCATCAATATGTGTTCTTGAAGCCATTTTCAACACACAGTCACCATTAGCATGTCTGAAAACGTCTGCACACTTACTCGCTTCACCGTACTCGGACATGCACCAAGACACCTCTGCGCATGTGGACTGCTACCAGCGCCACCGTGCGACGACCGAAGGTCAAATGCACCGCATGATCACACCCCGAGGTGATTTAACCCCGCAAACCACCCACCAGAGCGTTGCTTCACCATGTATCAGCATTATCCTTAATTTATGAGCATAAGTGTACAGGGCTATTACAAATGATTGAAGCGATTTCATAAATTCACTGTAGCTCCATTCATTGACATATGGTCACGACACACTACAGATACGTAGAAAAACTCATAAAGTTTTGAAACTTCCTGGCAGATTAAAACTGTGTGCCCGACCGAGACTCGAACTCGGGACCTTTGCCTTTCGCGGGCAAGCGCTCTACCAGAAGTAAAGCTGTGAGACCGGGCGTGAGTCGTGCTTCGGTAGCTCAGATGGTAGAGCGCTTGCCCGCGAAAGGCAAAGGTCCCGAGTTCGAGTCTCGGTCGGGCACACAGTTTTAATCTGCCAGGAAGTTTCATATCAGCGCACACTCCGCTGCAGAGTGAAAATCTCATTCTGGCTCTCATAAAGTTTTGTTCGGCTGAAGCCGCACTTCGGGTTTCTGCCGCCAGAGCGCTCGAGAGCGCAGTGAGACAAAATGGCGACAGGAGCTGAGAAAGCATATGTCGTGCTTGAAATGCACTCACATCAGTCAGTCATAACAGTGCAACGACACTTCAGGACGAAGTTCATCAAAGATCCACCAACTGCTAACTCCATTCGGCGATGGTATGCGCAGTTTAAAGCTTCTGCATGCCTCTGTAAGGGGAAATGAACGGGTCGGCCTGCAGTGAGCGAAGAAACGGTTGAACGCGTGCGGGCAAGTTTCACGCGTAGCCCGCGGAAGTCGACGAATAAAGCAAGCAGGGAGCTAAACGTACCACAGCCGACGGTTTGGAAAATCTTACGGAAAAGGCTAAAGCAGAAGCCTTACCGTTTACAATTGCTACAAGCCCTGACACCCAATGACAAAGTCAAACGCTTTGAATTTTCGGCGCGTTTGCAACAGCTCATGGAAGAGGATGCGTTCAGAGCGAAACTCGTTTTCAGTGATGTTATGTGAAAGATTCAGTGCTTAAACCTCCTCTGCCAAGAAACGTGCCAGAACTGCGAGCTCGCATCAACGATGCTTTCGAACTCATTGATTGGGACATGCTGCGCCGAGTGTGGGAGGAACTTGATTATCGGCTTGATGTCTGCCGAATCACTAAAGGGGCACATATCGAATATTTGTGAATGCCTAAAAAAACTTTTTGAGTTTTTGTATGTATGTGCAAAGCATTGTGAAAATATCTCAAATAATAAAGTTATTGTAGAGCTGTGAAACCGCTTCAATCATTTGTAATAACCCTGTATAACGTGCCCGGATAATTTTGACCAGCTAGTGAACATTCAGTCTCTACGTTCGCCAACAGTGTAACAGGTCTCCGATTACCACAGAGACCGCTTTACACAAGGTTTGGCGAACCTTGGGAGTCATAATAATACAGACACCAACGGACGGTAACTGAGTGCTTCCAGACGAGGAACTGATCGTCAGAAATGAAATTTATTGTGGTGCGAGTCCTCAATGAGCAGTCCCTAAGAGGCAAGTGTCTCCAAACAGCTTATGTTTTGCATCAAGCAACTGCCCGCCATATCGATGTTGCTGTTCATCGCGATGTGCTGCCACAGTTGGAGACTATGCTCCTTGTTAATTGCAGGCGGTTTTGCTTCCAACAGGGCGGTGCACCATGTTATTTTGATACGGATGCCCGTATCTAAACAACATTTACATCTATACTCCGCAAGCCATAATACGGTGTGTGGCGGAGGCTAATTTGTCTACCAGTGTCACTTCCGCCTTTTCCTGTTCCAGTCCCGTATGATTAGCGGGAAGAACAATTGCTGGTAAACGTCTCTGTTGGCTTGAATATCTCTAATTTTATCTCCGTAGTTTTTTTCGATGCCTGTAGTTGCTCTTGCAGAATTACGCACTTCTCATGCTTTACACAACAGTTTTTCGCACATCACTGTTCTGTTTCTTTTTATACTCGCAAGTAGTATACTTATATTTGTAAGTTGTATCTACATCTATACTCTGTAAATCACATTTAAATACCTGGCAGAGGGTTCATCGAACCATCTTCACAATTCTCTATTATTCCAATCTCGTATATCGTGGAAAGGAATTGTAAAGCGGCTTAGGAGGTATCAATATATTGATTGACTTTTCTAGGAACGTACGCTCTAACAGTAGACTATATCATGATGCAGAACGTTTCTCTTACAGCGCCTGCCATTGCAGTTGGCTTATCATCTCCGTGACGCTTTCGCGATTCCTAAATGAAGCTATAATGAAATGTCTTGCTCTTCTTTGGATCTTACCTTCTCTGTTAGTTCTGTCTGATACGGATCCCGGACTGAAGAGCAATATTCAAGTATTGGTCGAACGAGTGTTTTATAAATGTTTCCTGAGCATTCTTCCAATGAATCTCAGTATGGAATCTTCTCTTACCTGCTATTAATTTTATGTGGTTGATCCACTTCAAATCCCTCCGTCATCATACTCCTAGAAGTTTTGTGGGAGTAACTGCTTCTCAGCGATTGTGCTGCACCGTGTAAGTGTCGTTCTGTCTACGTATTCTGAATACGTTTCATTCGTTTGTGTTGAGGATTAGCTGCTACTCCCCCCACCTAGCGTCGAAACACTGCGGGTTCTGATGCATTTCGATGCAATTTTCTAGGGTATACAACAGTATCATCCGCGAAATGCCTCATGGACCTTCCGACGTTATCTGCTAGGTTATACACTGAAGCGCCAAAGAAACTGGTACACGCATGCTTGTTCAAATACAATGTAAACAGTCGCAATACGGCGCTGCGGTCGGCAACGCCTGTATAAGACAACAAGTGTCTGGTGCGGTTGTTACATCGGTTACTGCTGCTACGAAGTTTAAGTGAGTTTAGAAGCCGGCCGCGGTGGCCGAGCGGTTCTAGGCGCTTCAGTCCGGAACAGCGCGACTGCTACGGTCGCAGGTTGGAATCCTTCCTCGGGCATGAATGTGTGTGATGTCCTTAGGCTAGTTAGGTTTAAGTAGTTCTAAGTTCTAGGGGACTGATGACCTCAGATGTTAAGTCCCACAGTGCCCAGAGCCATTTGAACCTTTTTTTTTTTTTAGTTTAGAAGTGGTGTTATAGTCGGCGAACGAGCGATAGGACACAGCATCTCCGAGGTAGCGATAACTCGCGATTTTCCTGCACGAACATTTCACGAGTGTACCGTGAATATCAGGAATCCGGTAAAACATCAAATCCCCGACGTCGTTGCGGCCGGAAGAAGCTCCTGCAAGAACAGAACCTAGGACGGCTGAAGAGGATCGTTCATCGTGACAGAAGTGCAATCCTTTCGCAAACTGACGCAGATTTCAATCCTGAGCCATCAACACGTGTCAGTGTGCGAACCATTCAACGGAACATCATCGATATGGGCTTTCGGAGCCATGAATCCATGGACCCTGCATGTCAGCAGTGGACTGTTCAAGCTGGTGGAGGCTCTGTAATGATGTGGGGCGCGTGCAGTTGGAGTGATATGGGACCTCTGATACGTCTAGATACAATTCTGACAGGTGACATGTACGTAAGTATCCTGTCTGATCGTCTGCATCCATTCATGCCCATTGTCCATTTCCGACTAACTTGGGCAATTTCAGCACGACAATGCGACAACCCACAAGTCCATAATTGCTACAGAGTGGATCCAGGAACATTCTTGTGAGTTTAAACACATCTACTGGCCACCAAACTTTCCAGACAAGAACATTATTGAGCATTTCTGGAATGCCTTGCAACGTGCCGTTCAGAAGAGATCTTCGCCCCCTCGTACTCTTACGGATTCATGGTGTCATTTCTCTCCAATACTACATCAGACATTAGTCGAGTCCCTGTCAAGTCCTGCTGCGGCACTTCTGCGTGTTAGCGGTGCGTACGATATTAGGCAGGTGTACATAATGTGAAAAGTAACGGTCCTGCAACGCTGCCTTGGGGTAAGCTGGAAGTTTGCAAGACAAACAGCACAGTGCCCTCATGCAAATATTTTCTGCTTTATTAACTACGTACATTTAAATGAAATGTATAAATATGTTGTATATGTTATTGTGATGTATATACCTTTTAATAATATCCTGTGTGAAAAATGTTGTTGTGGTCTTCAGTCCTGAGACTGGTTTGATGGAGCTCTCCATGCTACTCTATCCTGTGCGAATTTCTTCATCTCCCAGTACATACTGCAACCTACATCCTTCTGAATCTGCTTAGTGCATTCCTCTCTTGGTCTCCCTCTACGATTTTTGACCTCCACGCTGCCCTCCAATATAAATTGGTGATTCCTTAATGCCTCCGAACATGTCCTACTAACTGATACCTCCTTCTAGTCAAGTTGTGCCACAAATTCCTCTTCACTCCAATTCTGTTCATTATCTCTTCATTAGTTACGTGATCTACTCATCCAATCTTGAACAATCTTCTGTAGCACCACATTTCGAAAGCTTCTATTCTCTTCTTGTCTAAGCAAGTTATAGTCCCAAATACTTTCAGAAAAATCTTCCTGACACTTTAATGTATATTCGATGTTAACAAATCTCTCTTCTTCAGAAACGCTTTCCTTGTCATTGCCAATCTACATTTTATATCCTCTCTACTTCGACCATTATCAGCTATTTTGCTTCCCAAATAGCAAAACTCATTTGCTACCTTAAGTGTCTCATTTCCTAATCAAATTCCCTCAGCATCACCTGATTTAATTTGTCTACATTCCATTATGCTCGTTTTGCTTTTGTTGATGTCCATCTTATATCCTCCTTTCAAGACACTGTCCATTCCGTTCAACTGCCCTTCCAGGTCCTTTGGTGTCTCCGACAGAATTACAATGTCATCGGCAACCCTCAAAGTTTTTATTTCTTCTCCACAGATTTTAATTCCTACTCCGAATTTTTCTTTTGTTTCCTTTACTGCTTGCTCAGTATACAGATTGAATAACATCGGGGATAGCCTACAACCCTGTCTCACTCCCTTCCCAACCACTGCTTCTCTTTCATGTCCCTCGACTCTTATAACTGCCAACTCGTTTCTGTACAAACTGTAAATAACCTTTCGCTCCCTGTATTTTACCCCTGCCACGTTTAGAATTTGAAAGAGAGTATTCCAGTCAACATTGTAAAAAGCTTTCTCTAAGTCTACAAATGCTAGAATCGTAGGTTTACCTTTCGTTAATCTATCTTCTAAGATAATTCGTAGGGTCAGTACTGCATCACGTGTTCCATCATTTCTACGGAATCCAAACTGATCTTCCCCGAGGTCAGCTTCTACCAGTTTTTCCATTCGTCTGTAAAGAATTCATGTTAGTATTTTGCAACCGTGACTCTTTAAACAGATAGTTCGGTAATTTTCACACCTGTCAACACCTGCTTTCTTTGGGATTGGAATTATTATATTCTTCTTGAAGTCTGAGGGTATTTCACCTGTCTCATAAATCTTGCTCACCAGATGGTAGAGTTTTGTCAGGACTGGCTCTCCCAAAGCTACCAGTAGTTCTAATGGAATGTTGTTTACACCCGCGGTCTTGCTTCGACTTACGTCTTTCAGTGCTCTGTCAAACTCTTCACGCAGTATCATATCTCCCATTTCATCTTCATCTACGTCCTCTTCCTTTTCCAATTATATAGCCCTCAAGTCCCTCCCCCCCCCATGAACCATGGACCTTGCCGTTGGTGGGGAGGCTTGCATGCCTCAGCGATACAGATGGCCGTGCCGTAGGTGCAACCACAACGGAGGGGTATCTGTTGAGAGGCCAGACAAACGTGTGGCTCCTGAAGAGGGGCAGCAGTCTTTTCAGTAGTTGCAGGGGCAACAGTCTGGATCATTGACTGATCAGATCTTGTAACACTAACCAAAACGGCCTTGCTGTGCTGGTACTGCGAACGGTTGAAAGCAAGGGGAAACTACGGCCGTAATTTTTCCCGAGGGCATGTAGCTATACTGTATGGTTAAATGATGATGGCGTCCTCTTGGGTAAAATATTCCGCAGGTAAAATAGTCGCCCACTCAGATCTCCGGGTGGGGCTACTCAAGAGGACGTCGTTATCAGGAGAAAGAAAGCTGGCGTTCTACGGATCGGAGCGTGGAATGTCAGATCCCTTAATCGGGCAGGTAGGTCAGAAAATTTAAAAAGGGAAATGGACAGGTTAAAGTTAGATATAGTGGGAATTAGTGAAGTTCGGTGGCAGGAGGAACAAGACTTCTGGTCAGGTGACTACAGGGTTATAAACACAAAATCAAATAGGGGTAATGCAGGAGTAGGTTTAATAATGAATAGGAAAATAAGAATGCGGTTAAGCTACTACAAACAGCATAGTGAACGCATTATTGTGGCAAAGATAGATACGAAGCCCACGCCTACTACAGTAGTACAAGTTTATATGCCAACTAGCTCTGCAGATGACGAAGAAATTGAAGAAATGTATGATGGAATAAAGGAAATTATTCAAATAGTGAAGCGTGACGAAAATTTAATAGTCATGGGTGACTGGAATTCGGTACTAGGAAAAGGGAGAGATGGAAATGTAGTAGGTGAATATGGATTGGGGCTAAGAAATGAAAGAGGAAGCCGCCTGGTAGAATTTTGCACAGAGCACAACTTAATCATAGCTAATACTTGGTTCAAGAATCATAAAGGAAGGTTGTATACATGGAAGAAGCCTGGAGATACTGACAGGTTTCAGATAGATTATACAGTGTGATTCAAAAAGCATACCACAACTTTAGGAATTTAAAACTCTGCAACGACAAAAGGCAGAGCTAAGCACTATCTGTCGGCGAATTAAGGGAGCTATAAAGTTTCATTTAGTTGTACATTTGTTCGCTTGAGGCGCTGCTGACTAGGCGTCAGCGTCAGTTGATGCTAAGATGGCGACCGCTCAACAGAAAGCTTTTTGTGTTATTGAGTACGGCAGAAGTGAATCGACGACAACTGTTCAGCGTGCATTTAGAACGAAGTATGGTGTTAAACCTCCTGATAGGTGGTGTATTAAAAGTTGGTATAAACAGTTTACAGAGAATTGGTGTTTGTGCAAAGGGAAAAGTTCTGGACGGCCGAGAACGAGTGATGAAAATGTAGCACGCATCCAGCAAGCATTTGTTCGCAGCCCAGGAAAATCGACTCGCAGAGCTAGCAGAGAGCTGCAAATTCTACAATCAACTGTATGGAGAGTCCTACAAAAAAGGTTAGTTATGAAAGCTGAACGTCAACTACCCGAGGCGATGGATCGGCCGCCAGGCAGCCCGTGACAGAGCACTTCATCACTGGCCTCCAAGAAGCCCTGATCTTACCCCCTGCGATTTTTTCTTATGGGGGTATGTTAAGGATATGGTGTTTCGGCCACCTCTCCCAGCCACCATTGATGATTTGAAACGAGAAATAACAGCAGCTATCCAAACTGTTACGCCTGATATGCTACAGAGAGTGTGGAATGAGTTGGAGTATCGGGTTGAAATTGCTCGAGTGTCTGGAGGGGGCCATATTGAACATCTCTGAACTTGTTTTTGAGTGAAAAAAAACCTTTTTAAATACTCTTTGTAATGATGTATAACAGAAGGTTATATTATGTTTCTTTCATTAAATACACATTTTTAAAGTTGTGGTATTCTTTTTGAATCACCCAGTATAATGGTAAGACAGAGATTTAGGAACCAGGTTTTACATTGTAAGACATTTCCAGGTGCAGATGTGGACTCTGACCACAATCTATTGGTTATGATCTGTAGATTAAAACTGAAGAAACTGCAAAAAGGTGGGAATTTAAGGAGATGGGATCTGGATAAACTGACTAAACCAGAGGGTGTACAGACTTTCAGGCAGAGCATAAGGGAACAATTGACAGGAATGGGGGAAAGAAATACAGTAGAAGAAGAATGGGTAGCTCTGAGGGATGAAGTAGTGAAGACAGCAAAGGATCAAGTAGGTAAAAAGACGAGGGCTAGTAGAAATCCTTGGGTAACAGACGAAATATTGAATTTAATTGATGAAAAGAGAAAATACAAAAATGCAGTAAATGAAGCAGGCAAAAAGGAATACAAACGTTTAAAAAATGAGATCGACCGGAAGTGGAAAATGGCTAAGCAGGGATGGCTAGAGGACAAATGTAAGGATGTAGAGGTTTATCTCACTAGGGGTAAGATAGATACTGCCTACAGGAAAATTAAAGAGACCTTTGGAGATAAGAGAACCACTTGCACGAACATCAAGAGCTCAGTTGGAAACCCAGTTCTAAGCAAAGAAGGGAAAGCAGAAAGGTGGAAGGAGTATATAGAGTGTTTATACAATGGCGATGTACTTGAGGACAATATTATGGAAATGGAAGAGGATGTAGATGAAGATGAAATGGGAGATACAATGCCGCGTGAAGAGTTTGACAGAGCACTGAAAGACCTGAGTCGAAACAAGGTCCCCAGAGTAGACAACATTCCTTTAGAACTACTGACGGCCTTGGGAGAGCCAGTCCTGACAAAACTCTACCATCTGGTGAGCAAGATGTATGAGACAGGCGAAATACCGTCAGACTACAAGAAGAATATAATAATTCCAATTCCAAAGAAAGCAGGTGTTGACAGATCTGAAAATTACCGAACTATCAGTTTAATACGTCACAGCTGCAAAATACTAACGCGAATTCTTTATAGACGAATGTAAAAACTGGTAGGAGCCGACTTCGGCGAAGAACAGTTTGGATTCCGCAGAAATGTTGGAACACGTGAGGCAATACTGACCCTACGACTTAACTTAGAAGCTAGATTAAGGAAGGGGAAACCTACATTTCTTTCTTAGAGAAAGCTTTTGACAATGTTGACTGGAATACTCTTTCAAATTCTGAAGGTGGCAGGGGTAAAATACAGGGAGCGAAAGGATATTTTCAATTTGTACAGAAACCAGATGGCAGTTGTAAGAGTAGAGGGACACGAAAGGGAAGCAGTGGTTGGGAAGGGAGTGAGACAGGGTATATTATTCAATCTGTATATTGAGCAAGCAGTAAAGGAAACAAAAGAAAAGTTCAGAGTAGGTATTAAAATCCATGGAGAAGAAATAAAAACTTTGAGGTTCGCCGATGACATTGTAATTCTGTCAGAGACAGCAAAGGACTTGGAAGAGCATTTGAACGGAATGGATAGTGTCTTGAAATTAGGATATAAGATGAACATCAAGAAAAGCAAAACGAGGATAATGGAACGTAGTCGAATTAAGTCGGGTGATGCTGAGGGAATTAGATTAGGAAATGAGACACTTAAAGTAGTAAATGAGTTTTGCTATTTGGGGAGCAAAATAACTGATGATGGTCGAAGTAGAGAGGATATAAAATGTAGACTGGCAATGGCTAGGAAAGCGTTTCTGAAGAAGAGAAATTTGTTAACATCGAGTATAGATTTAAGTGTCAGGAAGTCATTTCTGAAAGTATTTGTGTGGAGTGTAGCCATGTATGGAAGTGAAACATGGACGCTTTATAGTTTGGACAAGAAGAGTATAGATTTGATGGGTAGATCACGTAACTAATGAGGAAGTATTGAATAGGATTGGGAAGAAGAGAAGTTTGTGGCACAACTTGACAAGAAGAAGGGATCGGTTGGTAGGACATGTTCTGAGGCACCAAGGGATTATCAATTTAGTATTGGAGGGCAGCGTGGAGGGTAAAAATCGTAGAGGGAGACCAAGAGATGAATACACTAAGCAGATTCAGAAGGATGTAGGTTGCGGTAGGTACTGGGAGATGAAGAAGCTTGCACAGGATAGAGTAGCATGGAGAGCTGCATCAAACCAGTCTCAGGACGGAAGACCACAACAACAACAACAACAACAACAACAACAGCCCTTAAGTACGTCGCACTTGTATAGACCCTCTATATACTCCTTCCACCTTTCTCCTTTTGCTTCTTTGCTTAAAAGTAGTTTTCCATCTGAGCTCTTGATATTCATACATGTGGCTCTCTTTTCTCCAAAGGTCTCTTTACTGTTCCTGTAGGCAGTTCCAATCTTACCTCTAGCGATATACGCTTCTACGTCCTTACATTTGCCCTGCAGCCATCCCTCCTTAGTCATTTTGCACTTCCTGTCGATCTCGTTTTTGAGACGTTTGTATTCCTTTTGGATGCTTCATTTACTGAATTTTTATATTTTTTTTCTTTTCATCATTAAATATTGTATCTCTTCTGTTACCAAAGGATTTCTACTAACCCTCATCTTTTTACCTACTTGATCCTCTGCTGCCTTCACTATTTCATCTCTCAAAGCTACCCATTCTTCTTCTACTGCATTTCTTTCCCCCGTTCTTGTCAATTGTTTCCTAATGCTCTCTCTGAAACTCTCTACAACCTCTGGTTCTTTCAGTTTACCCAGGTCCCATCTCTTTAAATTCCCATCTTTTTGCAGTTTCTTCAGTTTTAATTTACAGTTCATAACCAATAGATTGTGGTCAGAGTCCACATCTGCCCTGGAAATGTCTTACAAGTTAAAACCTGGTTCCTAAATCTCTGTCTTACCATTATATAATCTATCTGACACCTTCTAGTGTGTCCAGGCGCCTTCCACGTATACAACCTACTTTCACGATTCTTAAACCAATTGTTAGCTATGATTAAGTTATTCTCTGTGCAGAATTCTACCACGCGGCTTCCTCTTTAATTTCTTGCCCCCATTCCATATTCCCCTACTACTTTTCCTTCTCTTCCTTTTCCTTCTATCGAACTCCAGTCCCCCATGACTATGAAATTTCCATCTCCTTTCACTATCTGAATAATTTCTTTTATCTCATCACATATTTCATCAATTTCTTCGTCATCTGTGGAGCTAGTTGTCATATAAACTTGTACTACTGTGGTAGGCGTGGGCTTCGTGTCTATCTTGGCTACAACAATGCGTTCACTATGCTGCTTGTAGTAGCTTACCCGCGCTCCTATTTGTTATTCATTATTAAACCTACTCCTGCATTACCTCTATTTTATTTTGTATTTATAACCTTGTATTCCCCTGACTAGATGTCTTATTCCTCCTGCCACCGAACTTCACTAATTTTCATAATATCTAACTTTAACCTATCAATTTCCCTTTTTAAATTTTCTAACCTATCTACCAAATTAAGGGATCTGACATTCCACGGCTCCGATCCGTAGAACGCCAGTTTTCTCTCTCCCGATAACTATGTCCTCCTGAGTAGTCCCCACCCGGGGATCCGAATTGGGGGCTATTTCACCTCCGAAATATTTTATCCAAGAGAACGCCATCATCATTTAACCATGCAGTAAAGCTGCATGCCCTCAGGAAAAATTACGGCCGTAGTTTCCCCTTGCTTTCAGCCGTTCGCAGTACCAGCACAGCAAGGCCGTTTTGGCTAGTGTTCCAAGGCCAGATCAGTCAATCATCAGGACTGTTGCCCCTGGAACTACTGAAAAGACTGCTGCCCCTCTTCAGGAACCACACGATTGTCTGGTCTCTCAACATATACCCTCCGTTGTGGTTGCACCTACGGTACGGCTATCTGTATCGCTGAGGCAAGCATCTACATCTACATCCACATCTACGTGATTACTCTGCGATTCACAATAAAGTGCATGGCAGAGGGTTCAGTGAACCACCTTCATGCTGTCTCTCTACCGTTCCATTCTCGAACGGCACGCGGGAAAAACGAGCACTTAAATTTTTCTGTTAGGGCCCTGATTTCTCTTATTTTATCGTGATGATCATTTCTCCCTATGTGGGTGGGTGCCAACAGAATGTTTTCGCAATCGGAGGAGAAAACTGGTGATTGAAATTTCATGAGAAGATCCCGTCAGAACGAAAAACGCCTTTGTTTTAATTATTGCCACTCCAATTCACGTATCATGTCTGTGACACTATCTCCCCTGTATCGCGATAATACCAAACGAGCTGCCCTTCTTTGTACTTTTTCGATGTCATCCGTCAGTCCCATCTCCCACACCGCACAGCAGTACTCCAGAATAGGACGGACAAGTGTAGTGTAAGCAGTCTCTTTGGTAGGCTGTTGCACCTTCTAAGTGTTCTGCCAATGAAGCGCAGAATTTGGTTTGCTCTACCCACGATATTATCTGTGTGATCGTTCCAATTTAGGTTATTTGTGATTGGAATCCCTAAGTATTTAGTTGAATTTACAGCCTTCAGATTTGTGTGACTTATCGCGTAATCGAAATTTAGCTGATTTGTTTTAGTACTCATGTGAATAACTTCACATTTTTCCTTATTCAGGGTCGATTGCCACTTTTCGCACCATACAGATATCTTATCTAAATCATTTTGCAAGTCGTTTTGATCATCTGATGACTTTACGAGACGGTAAATGACAGCATCATCTGCGAACAATCTAAGACGGCTACTCAGATTGTCTCCCATATCGTTAATATAGATGAGGAACAATAGAGGGCCTATAACACTTTCTTGGGGAACGCCGGATATTACTTCTGTTTTCCTCGATGACTTTCCGTCTATTACTGCGAACTGTGACCTTCCTGACAGGAAATCACGAATCCAGTCGCACAACTGTGGCGATACTCCGTAGGCACGCAGTTTGGTTAGAAGACGCTTGTGAGGAACGGTGTCTAAAGCCCTCTGGAAATCTAAACATATGGAATCAATTTGACATCGCCTGTCGATAGCACTTATTACTTCATGAGTATAAAGAGCTAGTTGACTATATGTCAATAAATCGTTTTCTTCGAGGTGCTTCATAGTGTCCGAATACAGTATATGTTCTAAAACTCTACTGCAAATCGACGTTAGTGATATAAGCCTGTAATTCAGCAGCCGGCAGGAGTGGCCGAGCGGTTCTACGCGCTTCAGTCTGGAACCGCGCGACCGCTACGGTCGCAGGTTCGAATCCTGCCTCGGGTATGGATGTGTGTGCTGTTCTTAGTTTAGTTAGGTTTAAGTAGTTCTAAGTTCTAGGGGACTGATGACAGCTGTTACGTCCCACAGTGCTCAGAGCCATTTGAATAATTTGTAATTCAGCGGATTACTCCTACCTCCCTTTGTGTGTATTGGTGTGACTTGAGCAATTTTCCATTCATTAGGTACGGATCTTTGTGTGAGCGAGTGGTTGTATGTAATTGATAAATATGGAGCTATTTTATCAGCATACTCTGAGAGGAACCTGGCTGGTATAGAGTCTGGACCGGAGGCCTTGCCTTGCTTTGCTACACCGAGGATATCTACTTCTATGTTTCTCATCTTGGCAGTTGCTTTTGATTGGAATTCAGGAATATTTACTTCGTCTTCCTGGGTGAAGGAGTTTCGGAAAACCGTGTTTAATAACTCTGCTTTAGTGGCACTGTCATCAGTGACTTCACCGTTGTTATTGCGCAGTGAAGGTATTGATTGCGTCTTGCCACTGGTGTGCTTTATGTATGACCAGAATCTCTTCGGGTTTTCTGCCAGGTTTCGAGACAGAGTTTCGTTGTGGAAATTATTAAGCCTCCCCACTAACGGTAAGGTACTTGGTTCAGAAGAAGAATGAAAAAGAATGCAAAGAATTGTAGTAGACGCACTGGCCAAGTCAGGGAATACCGTTATGTAAACGAAAGAGCTTATTGTTATTGTCGTACTCCCCTAGAACTTAGAACTACTTAAACCTAACTAAACTAAGGACAGCACACACATCCATGCCCGAGGCAGGATTCGAATCTGCGACCGTAGCGGTCACGCGGTTCCAGACGGTAGCGCCTAGAACTTGTGTGTTAAGGTCTGTAATTCAGTAACAACTACCTGACAGGATCCTCTCCGCATCCATAATTAACTGGGTATGTCATTAATGAACTAAAAGTAAATGATAAGAAGAGTGAAGGTAGTGAATTGATTAATAGTTTTAATGAAAGTATGAAAGTGAAAAAAAAAGTTTTTTGGACTTGCTAATTAAGTGCTGATTGTTGACTTGTAATTTGACAAAGCAGTATACTTAAAAATACTTCACGTTCAGACAATTTTGCATGAGAAGTACTTTGGTCACAATAAGACAAAGTAGCGGACTCCGTAATCATTTTAAAAAGCAGTTATTATTGTAGAAAAGTCAGTTTAAATACTAAAATTATTCTTTTAGAAAAGTTTACCTGTTGCGAAACAATTTAATAGCAGTTAGCATTACAGTGAGAAACGCAGTTCAGTTGTTACGTAACTGGTAGTGTAAAGAACTAGTAATTAATATTAAGGAAGTAGTTGCAAGTTTGCTTTTGTCCATGACTGAAATTTTTCTGGGTGTTCATTGTGTCTTGATAACGAGTGCGAGTCAGAGTCTTTGCGACTGTCCACGCCTGCCAACATGCTACAATAGTAACTTGATTTAATTTCAAAGTTTTAATAGATTTCGCTCACACTGAGCTAGCGATCGTTCATTTACAGTAATTTCCAAACAGAGGCAAAATTAATTCATCGTTTCGGACCAAAATTTTACTAGCTAGTTTTGGCATTATTTTGTACATTTTTTATTTCTGCCGATCATTATTGCGCGAAGTAAATCGCACAATAACGATGAAATTATGACAGCACCTGACTACTTCCGGGTAATACTTTCACTTAGTATTCGATGTCTTGTCCAAAATTAATGTCAAACCATTAGCAACGCGGTAATTCATTAATCAGTCTACCACCCGGAGTAAATGGGGCGTGTTATAAGTTACTTTTACTTTTGAAGACTTCTCTCCGTTCTGTCTGCTAGAAACTCTTCAGTCCAGTCACACAGTTGGCCTGATGTTCCGTACGCTCCTATTTCGTTCATTAGGCGGCAGTGCGGAAGTGTTTCGAAAGCCTACCGGGAGTCAACGTACATGGTATCTTGCTCGCTGCTATCTCCTGCTTTCTGCGTTTGTGGACGAGTAGACTGATCTGAGTTTTACCCGACCATTCTAATCGGAACCAATGTTGATTCCTACACAGGTGTTTCCCAGTCTCCAGCAATGTCATAAAATACGAGCTCAAAACGTGTTTCAAAATTCGTCAACAGACGGACGTTAGAGATAAACACTTGTGGTTTTGTGCGTCTGTTCGATGACTCTTCTCGAAAAAGGAAATGACTTGTGCTGTTTTCCAAACAATAGATCACCTCACTCCTCTAGAGACCTATAGTATACTGATGCTAAAAGAGGGGACAGTTCTTTCGCATATTCTGTGTAGAATCTTACTGGTGTTCCGTCAGTCCAGCGGCCTTCCCTCTGCTGAGCGATTTCAGATGCTTTTCTATCTCATGGTCACGTATTCGATGTACGTCATTTAATCATTCATGCGATTTTTTAAAGGGGGAACTACAGTGCGACACAGTTTTGAAAATAGACGTTCAGTATTTCGACCTTTTCTGTGTTTCAGTGTCATTACGGTCACAGAGTGTCTTACAGATGGTTTCAATCTATTTACTGAGTTAACTAACAGCAAAACTTTTTAGGATTTTCTATGAAGTCGGTAGACAGAATTTTGTTTTCTAATTCTCTGCACGCCTCACGTATAGTCCACCTTACACTAACTTTGACTTCGTTTGGTTTAGTTTGTCTGCGAGGCTTTGGCTACATTTAAATTTTCAGACACACTCTTCGATGGTTTTGAATGGAGGTATTGTTTCAGGGTCGGAACGACCTACATGTCCCATTCCTGAGGGGTTTCTTGAAACTGTTGGTGTATGAAGCTGGAGAAACTGAAGGGCGAATGGTTGGTAGGGTGCCGACTGCTTGTCTCACTAAACAACAAATAGGGTATATGAGAGAATGCTGCAAAATTTTATGTAACTTAGTGGTGCATGTATTGAGATAAGGAGTCATTAGTGTGAACAATAGCCTAAGTTCAGAGCAAACTAAATATTGTTTTGCAACCATAAGCTCCTTATCCCAAAGCATTCATTTTAAGACCCTCTGCAACTAACGTAACTTTGACCTGTATATGCAGTGTATCAGAAAGCGTACGGTAGCCTGTGAAGCGTATACATACTACCCGCGTAACACTACTGTAGTGTCGGTTGCCTAAACGTAAGGCTCAATTCTGATTTGTTCCAACCGAAATTGTAATTTCCACGTAAGAAACAAACTTTTGCATTAAATTATGTTATGTGAATTATTTACAGTGTCGACGTTTGTAACTGCAGTTCTGTTCTTCCTTTGGATACAGTATCTGGCCAATAAGCATGTTAGGGACTAGACTTGGTAGCAGTTATATATTTATTTTTATGATGCAGTCAAATGAAAACTAGGTAAATGGGAAAAAAGTAAGTAAACTGTTTAATTGCTATAACGGTTAATAGCTTTATCGAACTGTGAAAGAAGATGGTCAGTGCCTTCATGGAAAAATGTTTGCGGTTGCCTTCGGGAATATGATTTTACGCCGGCATGCACCTGTTCGTCACATGCAAATCGACGGCCACGAATACTTTCTTTTAGGCCTCCAAAAATATGAAAATTGCATTAAGAGATCTGGACAGTGTTGAGGATGCGCAAAGGCTTCCAAAGGATCACAAGTTTCCAAGTTTGTTTCGAGAGCGCTGCATAAGTTTAGCTGCCAAGACCAGCAGAATAAGAAAACAGAAACAGACTGGAATGATTTGAGTCGTTCAAACGGGGCACATCGCCGAGACGATGCGGCTGCACTGACTTACTGTTTGCTTGCACCTCCAGCCGCCAAAGTACCTCTTGTCAGATATGCCTTCCCAACTAGTCGAAGAGGTCCGCCACGGTAGGTGCGCGATCACAGCGGCAATTGCTAAACGAAGAGGTCCGGGTTCGATTTGCCGACGGATCGGAGATGGTCTCTATTCGGGTACAGGTTGTTGTGTTGTCCTTACTTTCGTAACGTCATAACTGACATTACACTCTACTCAAAGACTGATACATTCAGTAATCGACCACTTGCTGCAGAACACTTCTGAATCTTACTTTCAGTTCAGAATACGCGACAGAAAGAATAACTTGAAAGTTGACATCATGGCAAATAACTTTCAAACATTAAAGCAACTTTCCAATTTTTTGTACCACTTGAAAAATTGGCGAGACTGGATATTTGCGCAGCTTTTTTCAGACAGAATTTCATTACAGGTAAGTGCATTACCTACAAATACTCTAAGTTCCTGTTAACATTGTCTGCCAGGTTATTGGCTCTGAGCACTATGGGACTTAACTTCTGAGGTCATCAGTCAAAAATGGTTCAAATGGCTCTGAGTACTATGGGACTTAACATCTGTGGTCATCAGTCCCCTAGAACTTAGAGCTACTTAAACCTAACTAACCTAAGGACATCACACACACCCATGCCCGAGGCAGGATTCGAACCTGCGACCGTAGCGTTCGCGCGGTTCCAGACTGTAGCGCCTAGAACCGCTCGGCCACACCGGCTGGCTGCCAGGTTATTGGTATACAACATTAAGAGAAAATGATTTTTTCCTTCATATGGGCGTACATTTGACATTCACTATTCATTTATTTCACACAATTCATGATTTCCTCATCAACGATGACATGTCATTTGGGCATGTCGGACATTTTGTGACGTTTCTACTTGCACTTCAGCATGGCTATAAAGTCGAAATCATAACTGTGTGAAATAAATGAACAGTAATTTACAGTTAAAATTACCAAATAAGCAGCAACCAGTCGAAAATCATGTTTTCTTTATTTACTTTTGCAAATCGATTTCAACAGCCATTATCGGTGATTTCAACGTATATGTTCCCTGAGTAGTAACACTGTCATAAGTAGAGGTCAAACTGCTTAAGACAGTGTTACTACTCAGGGAACAAATACGTTGAAAGCACCGATGATGGCTGTTAATCAGTTGAATTCGATTTGCAAAAGTAAATAAAGAAAACATGATTTTCGACTGGTTGCTGCTTATTTGGTAATTTTATGGTTTACGGTCGCTGCACAACTTGGGAACCATATGGAGCCCACCATTCAGAATTTACAGTTAGATGGTTGAAATTTCCTTAAAGAAATAAGGAGCGAAGTTCAGTCTGAACACACTTTCCTGGAGAACGCCCATGATGCTCCACACCTTCTCAGTTGGGGAGAGATCCGGCGAACTTGCTGGCCAAGGTAGGGTTTGAACAAGCGGTGGAAACTCTCGCCATGTGAGAACTGGCGTAGAATATCGCCGACGTACCGCTGTGAGAGTGCCACGTATGGCAGCCAAAGAGGTCCTGGTATGAAAAGGAATGGAATCCCAGATCTCCAACACAGGTTGTCGGGCCGTATTTTGGGCAACAGTCAGGTGGGTATACCACCACTCTCCTGGGCCTGTCCAGCCACAAGTTCGCTGGTCATCGCAGCTCAATTAGAAACGGAATTAATCGTTCAAGATAATTCTACTCCATGAGATTCCAGGCCGACAACTTCTCTGGAGACGCCATGGACAGCGGTGGTGTAATACCAACCTGACTGTCGCCAGCTATACAGTCCGATTAAAATTACTTGATAGTTGGTTCTCGAGACGCTGTAACTGGTTTCCTCCAATCAGAGCGCTCAAAGTTACGCCCGAACCGTTGCCAGATTGCCACAACCATTAGTGCATTTCCAATTCCTTGTCCGGCTTTCTGTAAGGGTGTGTTTGGATCTCTAATCCTGGGTTTGGCCCTTTTATTTCTTATTCCATCATGCATGATATCCACAAACGCCAAACACACAAAACGGTGCTAACGAAAGACACAGGTTTCATACACAGCACTAGCCACACACTACTGGATCCTTGCGCACAAGTCGCGATTCAATGTCATTTATACAGCTACTACGAGGGTTTTCCATAAAGTAAGTTCCGATCGGTCGCGAAATAGAAATCACTGGGAAAATCCGGTAAATCTTTGCACAGATGTGTGCCCGTCGATCGTGTCACGTTGCCCTTTCCAGTTCTGAGTGAACAGTGAGCACGTAAAGATGTATAGGAAATAGCGTCTCCCACCAAGTATGAGGGCCTGGTTAGAGATTTCACCTGTCATGCAGCCCACATAACAAAACTGTCGAGCAGTTCATGCCAATTCTCGGCCGCACACTGCAGGGGCAATGAAGACATTCCTGCAGCGTTTCCGATGAAAAGTGTTTGACCACCCACAGTACAGTCCGTAATTGGCTCCCTCTGAGTCTCTGTTCACAAGAACCGCTGGCTATAAATACAAAATTTTTCCACAGACAACGAGCTGCAGACCAGTTCAGATAACTGGCCGTAAACACAGGCGGCTGCTTTCTATGACGAGGATACTGGAAAGTTGATACAACACTACGACAAAACTCGAAGTTGGAGCGACGACTATGTAGAGAAAATGTTCAAATGTGAGTGAAAACTTATGGTACTTAACCTATAAGGTCATCAGTCCCTAAGCTTACACACTACTTAACCTAAATTATCCTAAGGACAAACACACACACACCCATGCCCGAGGGAGGACTCTAACCTCCGCCGGGACCAGCCGCACAGTCCATTACTGCAGCGCCTGATACCGCTCGGCTAATCCCGCGCGGCGACTCTGTAGAGAAGTAGGTAGAAGGTGTAACCAACTGTTGCAAATAAAACGTTTCTGGTTTTCACTGTGGTTTCCATTTCGAGACCGACCGATCGGAACTTACTTTCTGGACAACCCGCGTATATTCAGAGATCGGCTTACACCAGATAAGCTTCGCACGACATTGCGTGAAGCCGAATTATTGAAGGTTGTCAATTAATGGTATCGACTGGGCCACCGTAGTCATAAATACGACAGCTTATGGTAGTATGATGGCTCAGCGTAGTCGTTATCGTATAAACCTTACGTGCAGAAGGTTCGAAACTTGTCAAATGCAGCGAATTTTTTTTTATTTCTCTAAACCCAGTCAAAACATTTTGATTATCAGTTTGACTCAGTTAATTGGTTTAAATGTAATTTTTTTATTTGTAATATCTTGCCGCGTCATTTTCGTCATCGTATCGACTTTATTTGCTCTTATTTTTCTTTCTCTCACTCTTATTTCGTTTGGAATTGCTTGTGTCCCCTATAATCTGCAACGAAGTACCAATCACGACTGCTCATCGGTTCGCAATGGGGCATCCCGTGTAGGGTGTGTGAGGATAGTTTCAGGTAACCAATTACAGCGAGAAATCACAGTCTGCTTTTAGCGCTCAGCTTTTCTGCGGTTGTGAAAAGAAATATATTATAAAATTTTTCTGTCTTGAGTTTGGTCGTAGATGTTACCTTAAACGTCATGAACAAAGCGATCGCGATTTTAGTTCTGCTGCAGATTGTTGACCGCTGTTTTCTTAGTTCAAATGGCTCTAAGCACTATGGGAGTTAACATCTGAGGTCATCAGTCCCCTAGACTTAGAACTACTTAAACCTAACTAACCTAAGACATCACACACATCCATGCCCGAGGCAGGATTCGAACCTGCGACCGTAGCGGCCGCGGGGTTCCGGACTGAAGCGCCTAGAACCACTCGGTCACAGAGGCCAGTCGCTGTTTTCTCGGATACATTGCACATTCAGGGCTACAAAACCCGTCATCTGCGGCATTTCAGTCGTTGGTCACACAAAATAAGCTGTTGACAGAGCATCTCTTATTTCCGTCACACCTCGCGGCGGTCGCTTCCATCATTGCTCCGCGTTAAACATTAACAGCCTGTGTTAAGTGACCAGCCGTGCTTGTATGTCGCCTGTAACCCAGCGGAAGTCGGCAGCCGATGTTGCAACACTGTAGCGACAAGTGACAGACGTCAACTGTAGAGTAATTTTAAACAGACTATGGCAGTGGTTGTCTGGGGATGTACATCATTTCATAGCAGGCCTCTTTCTTTGCCATCCGCGGCACCTTGCAGCACAGCGGTATATCGGCGATATTCTACGTCCCGTTTTGTTTTCTTTCGTGGCAATCCGTCCTGGGCTTACATTTCAGCAAGAGCATGCCGGCCCGCACGCCGCTTTCCAAATCCCACAAGGGGACATCCAACAACTCCATCAATCAATGGCAAGCAGAATAGCTGTTTGCGTAAGAGGCAGATGTGGACCAACACGTCGTTGACTTGCTCAATTTGGGAAGCTCTTCTCTTCAATAAATCATCCATTTTTTCTGAAACTGTAATCATTTGTTTGCTGTACATGTACATCACATCTACCGATTTCCGATCCACTCAGAAAATTCCTTCGTGGTGCGATTATTTTCTTAAAATCTTGATCGAGTGGTTGTATGGAATTTGATGGTGAACATAATGAGAGGTCCAGAACAGGACTATTACTGTGAGAAAGGTTCGTGAGGGTAGCATACACATCACCTAGGATTGTTCACGAATTGTATTCTATTCTTTTTGGAATAACTTTGAAGAACATAGAAACTCTAAAAACTTAAATACAGTATTAACGTTCTACAACAATACTGATTTTATTTTGGTTATGGACCGGCTTTCTAGGCCATCCTTAGACACCTAGTTGTATTTAAAACGTCCCCTTTTGAACAATTATACAAGACTGTGCTTAACCTGACAGACTGTGCTTAACCTGACACACAATATTTTTAGCGCAACGCAATCTGACTTTCAAAAATCCCTACAAAAGAATGGCCCTGACTAACATTAACCTATACGTTTCACAAATCACTTACCTCACCAAAAATCTTCGTTACTCGAACTACTGCAATACAGCGAGCGCCACTACTGCCAGCTAAATAAAAGATTCAAACTATGGAAGGCACTAACTACTGATAGGGATAGTTAGCAAATGAAAGATATTAATAGAGAACAAACAATGTATTTACCTTAATAGTCATAATGTATATAGCAGTTCATGACAAATTACAAAACTCCACCATCTCTCTCCCCACATCCACCACTGCTGGCGGCTCACCTCCAACTGCGCAACGCTACGCGCTGTTCACATCCAGCTGCCGCTGCCCAATACTACAATGGCAGACAACAATGCAAACTAGCCACAGACTGCACAGAGCACAGCCAGTGATTTTCATACAGAGCGCTACGTAACGTTACCAATAAGAAAACATAAACAGCCTACTTACATAGAGAAAACATAAACAGCCTACTTACATATTCTACTAGATTTTACACGGTATTATATGAATTATGCTTTGTCCTGTATCATCAGTATCCGAACTTGAGCTTTGAGCTTACCCAATGTGCATGAAAGCAGTCTTTGGACAGAACATCGCAAATACAACAATGGCATGGAGGCTTGGTCAACACATGGCTCAAAAACGTTTAACGTTAATGTGACGAAGAGATTTGGGGAGACTGTCGAAATCTATATGCGTATTAGTCTTCTAACAGACGGTGACAAGCACAATGAGGCCTACCGGTAGGAGCAACTATTATCGATTTGAGATCACTCATCTTCACAATCTGTCATGACTCGTGACTGCGTAGCCTCCACAGTGGGTTGACCTTATTCTGATTGGAAAGTGACATAAAATACGGGGTGACATTTAATTATTTATTTGTCCGAATAGCAGGTTTTTCCATACTGTGTGAGTGGGGCTAATAAACGTCACCTGTCACAAGCTGTTTTAGTGACTTGATTAATTTCTGTTATGTTGGTCACATAATGGTTCGAGACACAGAGTGCATAGGATCTTTTAAGGCTTAAATAATGGATACAAAATTTTATTTGACGTTACGTTCAAGTACCATATGGAACTAAGAAATATGGTTACTTGTTGCTGAATAAGAGCCCCGCAGTTCATTAACGTTACGTTCCCCGCGCAACTCCTTACCAGGCCTGACCTGCGCTCTTTTCCTGCCGCTGAGTGTGATATGAATCACGGCAGTAAAAGGACTGCTTATTGAGCCTCCTGCCCATAAACTTGTTTTACAGCCGATGAATATTTAAGAGTGCTTTCGTGACACACCTGCGACAGACGTCAACCATTCATTTCCTTCATTATTGCTTCGCGCATAAATTCCACAGGAATCGTTATCACTAGCACGCTTCTACATCTGCACAGATCCTCCGCGAGCCGTTGTACATTTCACGGAAAGGAGTACTGTGCTACACTGGCAATCATTCCTTTCCTTGTTTCATCTGCAAACAGAGCGAGGGATATGTGAGTGCGCCTAAGACACTCTGGTATTCCAAATCTCCCTTATTCTCCAACTGCTGTCCTTCCACGAGATGAACACTGGAAGCATTCCACAGTCCATCGCAAATGCTGGTTCTCTAAACTTCCTCAAAAGCTTTTCGAGAAAAGTCACTGCTCTGCAATTCACACACTAGCCGCGCGTAGGGGCCGCGCTTTGAGGCGCCATGTCACGGATTGCGCCCCCCTCCCCCTCCCCCTCGCCGCCGGACGTTCGATTCCTCTCTCGGGCATGGGTGACTGTGTTGTTCTTAGCATAAGTTAGTTTAAGTAGTGTATAAGTCTAAGGACCGATGGCCTCGTCAGTTTGTTCCCTTAGGAATTCACACACATTTGAACAATTCACACTTAATACCTTGGCAGAGGGTTCTTCGAGCCACCTTCAGGCTGTTGCACCATCGTTCCACTCTCTAACAGAAATGAACACTTAAATATTTTTGTAAGAGCTCTGATTAATTTTATTACGACGATCATTTCTAATTATACAGGTTGGCGACATAAAATATTTTCACATTTAGTGAATAGAGTGGCGAGTGAAATCCCGTGAAAAGATCTCGCGGTTCCTAAAAACGCCTTTATTTTAATGATAGTCACCCAACTCGTTTATCATATGAGTGACACGCTCTCCCACATTTCGTTAATACACAAAATAGCCCTTCTTTGGACTTTCTAGATGCCCTCCTTCAATGCTATGCTAAGTATTATACGTCGCACAGCATTACTCTAGCAGACGACGAAGTTTTCTGCCAATAAAACGCTGTTGTTGGTTTGCCCGATAACATTATCTTTGTGATCGTTCCAATTTAAGTTGTCCGTAATTGTACTTCTTAGGTATTTTGCTGAATTTATCGGCTTTAATTTGTGTGATTTATCGGTTAACGAAATGTAAATTATCTACGAGGGTTCCTTAGACTGTATCCAACATTGTTTATGTAGAGTAAGAACACCAAACGGACTATAACACTTCCGTGCGGAACGTCAGAAATCTCCCCTGGTTTACTCGGTGATTTTTTTTCCGATTGGTGCGACTGGTGTGGTATCTTGACAGGAAGACTTGCACTTATTAAATGTTTTAAGCTGCTCCCCTGCACTGACGATACCTACTTCCAAGTTTTAACGTTTATGTCTAAAGTGAGGTGTGATGTTTACGTCTAACAAAGAACAGTCATATCAAGTAGTGGGCTGACTGCACATCGGATTACGTGTATCTGTTTATTTAGCTGACCCTATTTTAAACAATCTGCGTACTAGCAAGAATGCAACAATGGTAACTAAACTCCGTCCGAACAGGCCATGAAGGTCCAACGGCACCGACCGGCCGCCGTGTCATCCTCAGCCCACAGGCATCACTGGATGCGGATACGGAGGGGCATGTGGTCAGCATACCGCTCTCCCGGCCGTATGTCAGTTTCCGAGACCGGAGCCGCTACTTCTCAATCAAGTAGCTCCTCAGTTTGCGTCACAAAGGCTGAGAGCAGCCCACTCGCCAACAGCGCTCGGCAGACCTGATGGTCACCCATCCACAAGCTAGCCCAGCCCGACAGCACTTAACTCCGGTGATGTGGCGATAGCCGTGTTACCACTGCGGCAAGGTCGTTGGCCAAGAAAGCGATACTAGTGAACCCAAATTAACTAAAACGATAATAACAAATTAGAGGTAAGGACATTCAGATCTACTAGATCTTAGTAAAGCCCTGTAAATCTGAATAAGTACAAAAGTGGTCCCTGAGCGAAAAGCCATAAAGTGTGTGAAATAAATTTCTTACCCCGTATTGGTGTCGCCTTGGATAACACGTTGTTCTGCTCTCAGCACTACTAAACTAACTACAGTTACAAAAGCCAAAATGCAAGATTTTTGACAGACACATTTAGAATTTGTTTAAATAAAAACTACTTGGAATTGAGAAGCGGAACATGTCTGAGGAGAATGACTGTAATATCGTACTTGAGAATCATACTATATTGTGAAACTGACTTGCAACTGTTAACCCATAACATAAAAATTACATTTACGTAAACAAATGAACTTCAAAAACATTTCAATAAAGAACTTGGCGTTACAAACAAAACTGGTCTCATTCGAATTACCTCTACAACTAAAAAGCGCATAAAAACATGAATGTTGATTACCTCATTGTAGACGGATGTAACAATATGTAGAAAGATTCTTAATCAAAATTTCATATTAATATTTGTAGCATTTTATTAATTTTATTCAAAACTTATTTCTTCCATAAATTATTAATACATAACATTGAAATTATTACACTGAATACTAAGCTACTGCCCACTCTGGGGCGTCGCAACAGACACTGCCAGCTTCTGGCGCGATATTCGTTCTACTCCCTAGCAACCACTGCCTACTTCTGCCCGAACTAACGTAAGCTCTTTGTTACACATACTCTGCCTCAGGGATAGCTGCCTCGCAGCCTTCTTTCACAAGTACATCTTTGTAATCGATAAATCGCTTATGCTCTTGCATAATACGTTAAAATTTACAATTTTCATTATATGTACGTATTTCAAAGTTACTCATAATGACAGTTGTTTTCGACTCGAATTCTGGAACATTCAGTCCGTCTTCTTTGATGAAGGTATTTCGGTAAACTGTTTTTAATAACTCCGCTTTAGTGGCGCCGTTTCTGGTAATATTACCAGTGGTATCGCGCAGTGAAGGTATCAAGACTGCAGCGCCTAGAACCGCTCGGCCACAGTGAAGCTACCGACTGTGCCTTCCCGCTGATGTTCTTTACATACGACCGGATTCTCTCTGGATTTTCTGTGAGATTTCGAGATAGATTTTCGTTGTGGCAGCTATTTTCCCTCTAAGAATTTCAATCTAACCCGACGGAGCAATTCCATAACACTTTCGTACCAATCGAAATGGGGGTAGAGGTTTTTATTTTAAAAATACGTAGTGGACACGCAAATAAAAGTACCCGGCTGCAGTTATTTGTGCGGTTCAGTAAATACCCTAACTTTTTTTTTCTCTTAATCTGTCAAGCTTGTAGATAGCAGCCTTGCGAGTGTAATTCAGATTCATTTTTTAGTTGTAGAGCGGCTGTACCTCCCGCTACTCCGAGCTCGCATTGTTAACTGCGTGACTAAAGTTGACTCTGGCTACGCCGCCACAAAGAGAAGCGCAGCACAGTCTGCTGTGAACTAAGACGACGCCACTTGATGAAGGCGCGGACGGCTTTTTCCGCCTGTTTGCCCCCAGATTATGTTAATACAGTGTTAGCGTTGCGCGTCGCTTCACGTGCAATAAAGAATCATACTCCGCGAAAAGTAGAGGAAAGGTGTAAAGTTATCTGGCGAGTCACCTGTTAAGGCACCGAACTCGTAATCTGGAGGTACGCCGTTCGAATACCAGTCAAACCTTCTAAATTACTCGCTTCTGAATTTTCCCTGAATCACTTCTGGAGAAAGCTCCATCTCTAATCACCTAGACCTCAAAGCGACTATACACTGTAACCTTCTTTTTGCTTTTAGCGGAATTTCGCTGGCAGGGGAGAAACAGATGAAGCTAGGCTACGAGATACGCTCCGGCAGCTCAGTTGGCAAGAACATTGAAAGGAACGGAGATTCGAATTAGTCGTGATCATTACTTAAGATGCAAGCTGAAAGTGACAGCACTGGCGGCAAACTCCAAAGTTGGTCGATTGGTTTCTTACATCACATCAATAAAAATGTTCTTGTACTCTTATAGGGCGTGGAGCAGCTAAGAAAGCTCATCTAATGTACAGGATGCTGACAGGAGGGTCGAGTGGAGGACGAGGAAACAAGCAAATAATCCTGACCAATGTAGGTCCGGAAACCAATGGTTTCCCCAAAAAATGGTTCAAATGGCTCTGAGCACTATGGGACTTAACATCTGTGGTCATCAGTCCCCTAGAACTTAGAACTACTTAAACCTAACTAACCTAAGGACGTCACACACATCCATGCCCGAGGCAGGATTCGAACCTGCGACCGTAGCAGTCACGCGGTTCCAGACTGCGCGCCTAGAACCGCTAGACCACCGCGGCCGGCAATGGTTTTCCCGAGACGACGTATTACGATTGAGTCCACCAACACGTGACAACATAGTACCCGAGGATCCAAACTCCATTGCGCACTTGAGGAGAAACACATTACAACAAATGTTCTACACTGTCACGGTTCATGTGAAGGCAAGCTTGAACGTGTCCTCGTCGATGCCCGTACACGTTCAAAAATCCCAGGCGTGTTCTGAATGCAGTGGCAACCATCCACAATGCGTTCACTCCATCGACACTGTAAACAGATATCTACGAGAGTTGTCCAGAAAGTAATGCACTGCATTTTTTTCTCAGCCGAAAACAATGCTACGAATGCGAAACGTTCGTATGTATTATCTCAAGTCTCCTGAGTGAGCGCGCAAAGTTTCCGTAACTTCCGACAGATAGCGTAGCTGCAGGACAATTTCAAAATGGCATCTGTAGGTGATGTACATTACAAGCAACGTGCCATCGTTGAATTTCTCACAGCAGAGAAATAAACTGTGGGGAATATTCACAAACGCTTGTGCAAAGTCTATAGAGCATCTGCTGTCGACAGAAGTACAGTTAGTCGGTGGGCACAGAGGATGAGGTCATCAGGAGGCGGTTCGGCGGAGATCCACGATTTGCAGTGGTCGGGGAGACCATCCACGGCTGTCACACCTGACAGCCCTGACCTAAACCCCTCGGGCTTCCACTTGTTTGGGCCATTAAAGGATGCCATTCATGGAAGATATTTTGACGACGATGAGGAGGTGATTCATACAGTGAAGCACTGGCTCCGCCACCAGAGAAAGGACTGGTACTGACAGGGCTTACACGCCCTTGTTTCGCACTGGCGGAGGCCATAGGACGGAATGGAGGTTACGTGGAGAAATTGGGTGAGTAGATAAAGTATCATTCTTTCATGTGTGTAATACTCATTATGTACAATAAAGAATTGTTGAAGAAAAAAGATGTGGCCCTTTACTTTCTGGAAAACCCTCGTAACACACCAAATCTTTTAAATATCCCCATAAAAAAAAATCAAATGAGTTCAAACCGAGAGCCCTAGGGAGACCATGGTATTAGCGTGCCACGACTGTTACACCTGTTGTCGATACGCTGTTTACCATTACCTAGGTATCCAGAATGATGATAAAATCTAACGAGGGCAGTTTATCACTTTGCAATTTATGCCTGACTTGCGGTGTTGAAAAAAAAATGCCTTAGACATTAACAGTGTTGTTACATTGACGTGACTACGCTTCTGCATGTTTCGTATCGGGGAATCCATTGGCTTCTGTACCTATGTTTTAGCTTTATCTACTTGTTTCATTGTACTCTACTCACTACTTCAGTTTGTACCTCTAATAATTAAATACCCCTTATATCCAGGACGATTAAATACTTCAAATTGCGGTTTCCGCTAAATCATAACACACAATTTCTTCTGTGCCCAATTAATTCGTAATGTTTATAGCCACTGAGTCACGACATCTACCTTTTTTTTTGTGGAACTTTATACGTACTTTTTCTATGGACTTCAACGACATAACAAGTTTTGAACATAATCAAATGTTAACAAGGTATCGGCGCCGAAAACAAATGTCCCACCCTCGGAACAGGTCCCGTAGAGGTCTGCTTTGCTGCACCAAATATAAGCAGACGTGTAACTCAGGGACGCCTTGTGTGTTTATTAGTATGTTACATTAAACGTAATTGAGCTTTGACATGCTGCAAAGCAATTCCAGACAGATAATGTTGCGCACTGAATTTCGTCTGAACTTATCGCAGCACAGGCCGATATTGTACGACTCTGCAGTATCTCAAGTCTTTTGGAGTCGGGGGGTTTCCTTGTCGACCTCTCGGTTTAAATTTTTCCACAGATAAAAGCCTGGATGAGGTAAGCGTGGGGAATCAGAAGGGCTTTTGTGTTTCCCACCAAACATCTCCAAATGTTCTGTTATTCTGTTAAGAACGTCTGTAATTATCTGTGTGGAACGGGCGAGACATTTTTCTTGTTAGTAACAGATGGATTGCCTTATGTGCAGTGGGATGACCTCCACCAGCTGACCAGTACTGCCCATTGCAATGACTGACTGGTCGTGGTTTGGGAACGATACAACCAGTACCCGTAAACTAAATCTTGCACAGAAGCGCCACATCACTTTGCAGTTTTTGTAACTGCCATTCAGAAAACTGTAACCGGTCGTAATTTTTTGCCACAAAGCTATCGATGGATCAAGATGTGGAAAGAATAAAATGCGTTTGAATGTAATATTCGCATGACACTCGTTTGATTGACACCACTCGCGCGTTCATCCTGCCTTATATTTACATATATATGTATTACCATTGCTAAAATGTTAATCGCATTTCTCTCGTGAACTGTTGTTCTAATTCTTTGGGGTATTTTATGCTTCTAACTTCCAGTTACTTTGACTTTTATTATAATGTTCGCAAAGACAAACCACGAGGGCTTTGTGCGAAAAGGTTACCGCTCAATTTTCAACCGTATAGCTGCTCCAACAGTTTGACGACATTCGTCATAAATGAAACTATATCCACTCTTCGAATGTCTTATACAGTGTGGAAGTGCTAACAGCTTCACAAGCAAACTGTCTGATCGCTACACCAGTAGATCACAGACTGATGGACTTCCGGCCAACATTATCAGAGAAAATAACAAGGTAGCACCAAAGTCTATGGCTTTTTTCCTTACGCAGGTAGCATTTCTAGCCAGGTTACCAAATTCTGCGAAAACATGTGAAATGTGTTTTTCGACCACCATGTAACATTATGGTCATTTCATTGTCTCTTAAAGATTGTCTTAGTACGTCTAACGCGGACGTCTACCGCATTCCTTGCAGTTGTGGCATGTCATACACTGAGCAGACCATCAGGGCCGTGGAGGACCAATGTACTGAGCATAATCGTCACACACTCTTACGACAGCCGAGCAAATCTGCTATTGTAGAACATTGTCTTGGCATCGGTCACCTTGAGGAATGTAACACAGAAATGCTGGCATGCACTTCCAGTTGTTGGGAGAGTATTATGAAGGAATCAGTTGAGATTAAATTGGCAAATGACCTTATAAGTAGACATGGACTTTTTTGCTTAAATTCTGTCTGCAATTCTGATTTTCCCTGATCAAAATAAAAAAGGCAGAGTTAATGCAGCTTCATCCGTTGGTAATGAATATTCACTGTGGCACATGGACGCTGCGAGAAATTGCCGGAACTGATCAGGACTTTGAGCAAAAGTCTACTTTGCCACTCCGTTAATTACATGCCTGAGAAATACAACGCTGGAAGACGGCCTTACTACTGTCTCTGCTGTGTCGTATCTAAGAAATTGCGGGCAGGGCTGATTGGCTAAGCCATATGGAATTGTTTAGTGAGCATCATAATATGTAGACTGAAGGTGAAGTTATTTGGAATTACCCGCTGTGACACCCTGCCTTGAGGCTCTTGTATTGTGAGTTTAAGACTTCAGGTAACTAACGATATTAAGAGCCTTTACCGATAGTTATAGTGATTTACTTGCCTTTGCTTCGCGCTTATTTGTTTCTGTTGGCAATTGTGCTCCTTCGATAATTTATGAATATTACGAGGGATTCCTGTGATGTGTACTCAGCGTAAAGGCAAGTTCAGCTTTCTGTCTTAGTGGAAGTCGTGTCTGCGTTCTGGTTCAAATTTTATTTTTATAGTTTTTTCGTGGAATTTGAATTGAAGTCATCTACATTACTAATGATCTGTCTTTTCATTTACAAATATATCTGTTTATTGGGTGCGAGCCGAGTTTGTAATTAGGAGGCAAACAGGGTTAATATATTACTTGCCGTTGAAGCCAACTGGACGCTCTTTTTTTTCTAAACTTTAAACATTTTTGTCGTTGCTCATTTGTTTTACCGCGTCATTTAATAGTGGCTCATTGTCTGTTCTCAGCTGACACCTAAATCTCTATTCATATTAGTTTTATTGTTATGTAACATTTGACAATGAAAATGTTTCTCTCTCTATGCTAGTTCATATGTGCTTATTTAATCTACGCTGGAACAGAACTGTTGAAAAGGTTAAATTTATCAGTCCGCTATGCCAAGTTGAACTGTTCAGTTTCTAATTTTAAAACTGTACTCTTCTTTCGCTTGTATCTGTTGAACTTTCTCATACTTAGTAAAATCGTGCTAAAGAAATACATATACTTTTAAGGTAACTTTTTTTTAGTAAAAAAAGCTATTTTCTGGAACCTGGAACCTTACTGCTCCCAGCTCCTCACTAGCTACAGTACTTCAGACGTATAGTTCCATTATAGAAACCAATGTGTCATAATTCACCAACTGTAACTATTAAAATTAGTTGCCTAGTCTGGAAAATTTTCCACTAACTTAGCAGAAACCGAACATCAAGGCATTTTTTCGTTCTGGATTTATTTTGGATGGTATTGCTTCAATGCACCACCTACTGATTAATTATGCAATAATCTGCTTGGCATCCATCTATATCAGAGTTCCTTATACAGTTCGCAGTGCGATGTTGACAGTACATAATTCTTTCTTTCTTCTTTCTCTCACTGGTGCCATGTCCCGCGCTGCCGCAAGGTCGGCATTGTTAGGAACGGATTTGGCAAGGTTAGCGGAAAGGGGTGGCCAGATGCCCTTCCTGCCGCCATCCCGTACCCCCCGGGACGGAATTAGTGTACCCCAGCTGTCTGCGTCTAGTGTAATTAATGGAATAGTTCGAGCGTGTTCAGATGTCTGCGAGTCGTGTAACTGAGGTGGAACTTGGGGACCACTCTGGTATTCACCTAGCGGGATGTGGAAAACCGCCTAAAAACCACATCCAGGCCCTCGTCGTTAATCCGCCGGGCGGATTCGATCTGGGGCCGGCGCGCCTACCCGAGTCCAGGAAGCAGCGCGTTAGCGCTCTTTTTTTTACCATTTTTTCCCTTAAAAAGCCCCGTAGAAAAATGGAACTAAAAAAAAAAGCCTGAGTGCCACCGCCACTTTTCATCCTATAACAAAAAATCTGATCCACTTCAGGCGTTGGCTCCTGAGTAAACCCACCCCAGAGAGCTGCCTATATACCAGGGGAAATATGGGAAATCAAGGTTAGGTCTATCCTTTGCCACTTTTTTTTTTTACATGATTACATTTAGGGAACGTGTACATATTAGAATTCTAGTAACTAAGTGTTACAAGGAAGTGTTACAACAACAAAGGCGGCGTAAAAGAGTAATCAAAAAATAAAAATATAAATCACTGATGTAATTCCAACTAAAAGGTTCTTCAATAATGTAACTGATTCCACTTGGAGCCTCGCCATCGTTATCTGATATCTCCAATAGCGCCTTTGAAGGGCATCTGCAACGGAGGCATTCTGCTTCGCTAGTGCCTCAAGGAAAACAGTATCCTTGCAGCAGCTTGTCTCTTCCTTTGCTCATGGCTGACAGGGCAGAACGTTGAGCCGTTAGTGTGATGCGGCACAGAACATTAACCGCAGCTTGGCACTCCCCAGCTGAGTGGGGGGTTAACGAAAACGCTGCGTAAATAATTTGCGAAGAGCGTACGGTATTTCGGTGTGCGTTCGAGGGCATTGTGAGCATTTTGTAGGAACCACCAGTAATCAAGCTGCTCTTTCTCTCCGTCGCTAAAGATGTAGGCGACGGTAAGTCCTTTGAACCATGTAAGCGCATGATATTTTGAAGACGGAAAGTAAGTTTCATCGGGACAGAGTAGGGTCTGAGGGTCAATCATATGAGGTGTGACCCGGAGGTAACAAGCCAATATCTTCTGTGTTAGTCGCCAAACTCCGGACGATGATGCGCAAGTAATACGATGTTCATCGGTATCCAAAAGGTGACAATCTGGGCAATAAGGGGAGTCTGCCAGTCCAATAGTGTGAAGTCGCTGTCGTGTGGCATATTTTTTTGTTGGCGATCTGATACCACTTCGAACGCATCATGGATGACAGAAAGTTGTGGTGTATCGTTTTCCACACTCTTGGCCAGTGAACCGTAGGGTACTTGTTTTCCACCACGTTATGGGGAACAGCCCGCAGAAGGGTGGTATAAAAATCTTACGCCTTTTGTGGACGTGTGGCGGAGAGGTTCGAGCTGACATAGCTGTAATCAAGAATGAAGGTCGACACATGGGAGAGCTGTGGCGCGACGTGCGCAACCGACACCGGCGGGACGTTAGAGACTGGCATCAGAACCTGTAGTAAACGACCCGTGAGACAGGTATATTGACTTTTCCATCGTTTCCTCATGTTGCTCATGTAAAGGGCAGCTGCTCTCGCCCTGACGTTGACCAATCCCAGCCCTCCTTTGTGCACTGGGAGGGTAAGAGTGTCGTATCGTACTTTAAAGATATGACCTGCGGAAACGTAGTAACTGAAGGCCGCCTGAAGCCGGCGACCTATCTGCAGCGGTAGTGGGAGGACCTGTGCCACGTGGTTGAGTTTTGATGCTACGTAGAGGTTCAGGTATTCAACACGTTGTAGCTGATTCAAGTCCCGGAGCAGGTTCTGTCGCACCATTGCGCTTATGATCTGTAATAACAGTCGGTAGTTTGCTGCAGCTGTTTTACGTACATCGTTCTTGAACGTGATTCCCAAATATCGCAGATCAGAAACTGGTGGGAGGGGAGCGAGGGCTTCCGGTCCGAGACCACGCCCAATATCCAACGCCGCCGACTTGTTGATGTTCAGAAGACTGCCTGCGGCCTGTCCGTATCGCTCAATCCAGGTTAGTACGCTTTGAACTTCGTCATTGGAACGAACCAGCAGTAGCAGGTCGTCAGCGTATGTCCTATAGCGAAAGGTGACGTCCCGCAGCGTGATGCCAGATAGGCGGTGGTTAAGGCCCCCTAGGAGTGGCTCGAGTGCGATTGCATAAAGGTAGGTAGAAAGGGGACAACCCTGTCGTAGAGACCTCTTAATGGGTACTGGTCCTACCGTCCTTCCATTGACCTGGACGTGTGAGCTGGCTGCGGTCCAAAGACGCCGTAGGGTGTCGATCCGGGGGGAATCCCATACAGTCCATCTACTCGTAGGAGGAAGTTGTGGTGCACTCTATCAAAGGCGCGGTTGAAATCGACGGAGACGATCGCCGCTCTCAGACGGCACGCAGAAGCGATCGCTATTAAGTCCCTGCAGTCACCGGTGGCCATGTGTAAGTTGGCTTCTCCCCCCTGCGACGTCTGTTCTGGAGCGAGGATCATCGGCAAAGTCGTCTTAATACGGCTCGCCATAATCCTGGTGAAAATCTTGTAATCGGCGTTCAGCATTGTAAGCGGCCGGTAGTCGTTAATCGATAGCCCTTCACCTGGCTAGTGTACCAGTATGAGAAGACCTTCTACAAACGCTGGCGGCACAACACAGTCTGGAGACATAAGTTCGCGGAACATTATAACCCAGCGAGGTATCATGATGTCACGGAAAGTCCGGTAGAATTCGATGGGCAATCCATCAGGTCCAGGAGACTTATTGGCCGCACCTTTGTCCACGGCGTCTGCGACTTCCTCGAGTGAGATTTCCTCTGTTAGTGCGTTCACGGTAGCCTCGTCGATAGTACGTGTTACCTGCTGCAACACTTCAGTAGTGGCCTCGTCATCGACGGATCTTTCCTTGTAAAGATGACGAAAATGATCCTCCACCGCCTTTACTACGGTTGCTTGGGTCGTACATAAGCGACCGTCGTGTGTCCTGAGTTGTGTGATTAAATGTTGGCGTTGTCGGCGCTTATCCTCCACAACGTGGTGCATAGTGGGTTCCTCTGCAATCGTTCGGTCGTGCCGTCGCGAGCGGACTACTGCACCTTCCAGTCGGCGCTTCGTCAATGATAGTATGTGAGCCTTGATTCTGCTTTGGTCATGTTGTCTCTCCGGGGAAGGGGGTAAAGCGTCGAGGTCCCTGAGTGCCGCGTAGTAAAAATCGAGGGTCTGTCGATGCCAAGCAGTCACGTCCTTGCCATATTGCATAAGTGTCCTACGGATTGCTGGTTTGGCACAGAGGAGCCACCACTCCAGGGTCGAGGTGTATCGTGGGTGGCGGCGTTCACAGTCAGTCCACGTTGCTGCAACTTGCCGACGGCAATCCAGGTCCTGGAGATGAGTTATGTTGAGCTTCCAAAAGCCATTGCTGCGCCAGACTTGTTGGGGGCGTAGGTGTATAGTGCAGATATAGACACTGTGATCGGAATAGGCTTGAGGCCATAATTCGGCATCCACCACACCTTGTGTGAGATCTTGTGACACATATATGCGGTCAAGTCGGCTGGCCGAATGACTGGTAAGATGAGTGTGGCCAGAGCGGTTACCGTGGACTTTTCCCACGTGTGGCACAAATGAAGTTCTTGGATCATCGCACCCAGTTCCGGACAAGGCATGTAATGTGGGATTTGGTCCTTGGGGTGAAGTACGCAATTAAAGTCGCCGGCGAAGACGCTGTGGTCGTATCGTCCAAGGAAAAGGGGAGCGACATCTGTGGAGTAGAATCTGGCGCGGTCGTGACGTCTTGTGGTACCCGACGACAAGTAAACATTAATGAATCGGGTGTTGAGTGCCGTAAATGCTATTCCTCGCGCGGAGGGAAGAAACGTGACGTCGGTAACTTCAATACCGTCACGCACTAATATTACCACTCCGGTGTCTGCAGGGCTACCGGGCGTCACATGTGTGGCGTAACCGTAAAAGTGCGGGAGTGCAGTCGTTTTCACTTCTTGTAGGAAAGCAAAGTCAACTCCCATGGCTCGTATTGTGTCTTTCAAAAGTTGGATCTTGACAGGAGAACTGATCATGTTGATATTCATTGTCGCCAGGTGGTAAGCCTGGCAGCGCGTTGTTTGGGCGAGGTTATCCATGTTGAAGTAGGAGAGAAGCGAACATCGGAAGTGATGTCACCCCCCGCCGAACGCGGTCCTCTTTGTGCTGCTTATGCTGCATGATCCGGCGGCGCCTCAGCTGGCCGCGGATCGGGATCTTGTGTCTCGACGTCCTCGGCCCACGAAGCGGGCGCGTATGTCTGTTCATGTTCCATAGCCTCGGAATGTTTGATAGTAAGGGACCGGGTGACGTCGCTGCCTGCACTGGTACCTTCCCGCTGCTCACTGTTTCTGTCAATGGGTTGATGGTCGAAATCTGCATGTTTTTCTGTCTGTTCTGCAAGGTTGGAGTCAGTGGAAACAGCCTCAGCTTCGCGGCTGGCTTCTTGAGTGGTCAGTTGTTCTTCCCCGGCCGAATGCGAACCGCTGTGTTCCGACACGGTCCGACGACGGCGCTTTCGGCGTTTCGGTGATCGCTGTTTCCGTACATGACCTTCATTGTCAGAAGACGGCACTGACTCACGCTCCGCCGGAACAAACGCTTCGGTCGGTACAATAAGGGAATCAATCGTCATCTTGCCGGCATCAATGTCTGTCGCGTTCGGTAGCTCCAGAGTCTTAGTACTATTTTCCACCACTGGCCAGGTCGGCGGATCATCCAGGTTTTTGTCCGTGGAAAGTGATTCTTGTACCGCTGAAGCGGTCGGCCGCGTCTGTTGTGTGGAGAACGTCGTGAGCGCCGCCGCATAAGTCACGGATAGAATAGTCTTCGCCGCCGGTGGTGCAACGTCCTTCGGTGGGAGTTGTGTGATCCGACGCTGGAGGCACTCGGAACTTGCTGCATCCGGAACACGTCTTCGGCTGGCCGTCATAGATAACTATGGCCCGGCATCCTCCTATCTGTAGATAGGATGGCACGTGTCGTTGGAGATCTATGCGCACTTGGCGTACTCCATTGAGTACTGGATACGTCTTAAACTGGGTCCATTTTTCAGCCACGTGTTCGTGTACCGTGCCGTAGGGGCGGAGCGCCGCTACAACTTCTGCCGCCGGGAGTTCAAATGGAAGTTCGAATATGCGTATAGTCCGCAGTCCCATTGCGGCATGGCCGACCTCGACGTTGCCAACATTGCTATCTGCGTGGCAGAAGCGGAGTTCTTGTTTCATCTCACGAAGCACCTTGTCGCATGTAGTTTCGTTTATGAGCTTTACATAGACCGTGCTAGTGACGATCGAAAAGTGAATGCCGACAATGTCGGCAGCCGGGATCTTGGCTTCCTCTTTTAAAAAGCGTTCGACTTCGAGCGCCTTTGGTCGGGTAAAGTCGTTCCGAAATGTGAATTTCAAAGTTGATCTTCTGTATTGGTTTGCCATGGTCATGTAGCGCTACGGCGTCACGTTAGTGTCGGCCGAAGAAAGTAAACAAGGCGCGCGGGCCCTCTCTGACAGCGGAGAGTACACACCGCACGTCTGCTTCGCTCGGCTGCGAGAGCCGCACTGCACTCTCGACTACCCTGGCGAGTCTTGACAGTACATCATATTGGGTGGTTGTTATTAAAACGCTGCAACTCCCAGACGTCCAGGGTGGGCTGTAATTCTCTTAGGGAATCGAAAATAGGTAAATATTCTAATGCGTTAAGGCGGAATCGATTTACGCTCTAAAGAAATTAGTTCCAATTTTGACCACCTGGCGCTGCGAGTGCAAGAAAGATGTATGGAAACGTTTCCATTTGTAAGTTATCACGAACGGGACAAGGGGGCAGAAGTTCAAACAAGTGAGAAAAGGCATAATGGTGATTTTACACTGAAGCGCCAAAGAAACTGGTAAAGGCATGCGTATTCAAATACAGAGATATGTAAACAGGCAGAATACGGCGCTGCGGTCGGCAACGCCTATATAAGACAAGTGTCTGGCGCAGTTGTTAGATCAGTTACTACTCTACAATGCCAGGTTATCAAGATTTAAGTGAGTTTGAGCGTGATGGTATAGGCAGCGCACGAGCGATGGGACACAGCATCTCCAAGGTAGCGATGAAGTGTGGATTCTCCCGTACGACCATTTCACGAGTGTACCGTGAATGTCAGGAATCCGATAAAACATCAAATCTCCGACATCGCTGCGACCGGAAAAAGACTGAAGGGAATCGTCCAGCGTGACAGAAGTGCAACCCTTCCCCAAATTGCTGCGGATTTCAATTTTGGGCCATTAACAAGTGTCAGCGTGCGAAGCATTCAAGGAAACGTGATCGATACGGGCTTTTAGAGCCGAAGGCCCACTCGTGCACCCTTGATGATTGCACGACTCACCTGGGCCCGTCAACACTAACACTGGACTGACGATGACTGCAAACATGTTGTCTGATCGGACAAGTCTCGTTTCAAATTGTATCGAGTGGATGGATGTGTACGCGTATGGAGACAACCTCATGAATCCATGGACCCTGTATGTCAGCAGTGGACTGTTCAAGCTGGTGGAGGCTCTGTAATTGTGTGAGGCGTGTGGGGTGATATGGGAGCCCTCGATACGTCTAGATACGACTCTGACAGGTGACACGTACATAAGCATCCTGTCTGATCGCCTGTATCCAGTCATGTCCACTGCGCATTCCGACGGACTTGACCACTTCCAGTAGGACAATGCCACACCCCACACGTCCAGAATTGCTACTCAGTGGCTCCGGGAACACTCTTCTGAGTTTCAACACTTCCGTTGGCCACCAAGCTCCCCAGACATGAACGTTATTGAGCAGATCTGAGATGCCTTGCAACGTGCTCGTACTCTTACGGATTTATGGACAGCCCTGCAGGATCCTTTGCGTCGTTCCCTCCAGAACTACTTCAGACATTAATCGAGTCCATGCCACGTCGTGTTGCCACACTTCTGCGTGCTCGCGGGGGTCCTAACGATATTAGGCAGGTTTACCAGTCTCTTTCGCTCTTCAGATTACTCAGCTTATGCATTGTGAGCTCCGGAGACTTCCACGAGATGCTGTAAAACTCCAGGTTTGCACCCGTTGACCAAAAATGGAACTAGAGTAAATCGATTCCGCATTAACGCATTATCGTATCTACCATGTTTCGCTGCCAGACGGTTATTACACGTTTCGCTGCCACACGATTATTGCAGCCCACATTAGACCCCCATGAGTAGCTGCACGTTAATTATAACCACCCGTTACTACTACTACTACCACTAATAATAATAATAATAATAATAATAATAATAACAGTTACGAATACGCGGTGTTTAACATATGTCAGTCTTATTAACATTGTGTTATGTAACTTTCACGTAATATATCGTTTCTGTCGAATGGGAGAAATGACGTAATAATAGAAAGTCCATGGCAGCAGAGCAGAAGGAATAAAATCTAAAAATTGACTGGTCAACAAAAGATCGAGATAAAAATTGAGTAAAATTAGCAGGCAAAATGAAAAGAAGAAAACAGCACTAGATAAGGACGAGGAAAGTGTGCATAATGTTGACAAAGAAATAAAAATACTGTATCACTATTGGACCCAAGGATGGCAGCTGAGGTATCACAAGAGGGAAGCTACTCCTGTGATAAAAGATTAAGATTTCAAGCATGGTTTAGATTAGACATAGATTACTGAGTAGTTTATCCCAGGTCCGTGAGGTTAAATGGAGAAGGAGATGCAGGATGATTTAGCGTTATTCTTAGGCACACGCAAGATGCTAGACGTGTCCGATCGTATATAGCGTCTACGTATTTCAAGAATCGTCGTCGAGTGCTACGTAACGAGCCGAGGAAAAAAATCTCCTCAAGTCAAAAGTGAAATTTTCGAGAGTCTGGCACTGGAAACATTGGTAGAAGTGAAAGGTAAACTGAAAGGGATCTACTATAAAGGAGTGGGCAAAAATTGTATGCTATAGTTTTGATTAATATCTCGTACAGAATGTGATGTACGTGCCCCTTGATTCTTGTACATCCATCCCTACTCTTTATTTCATAAACGGACTATATAGTAGTGCTACCACATCATCAGTGACAGTCTAACATGATAACATCCTGTAAAATTGATATTTTTTGCCGCTCTGGGCTCCAAATATCTTGTACGTTAACCCAAACCAAAACCAAAACCTGATTGACCAGGAAACTTTTAACATCTCTGGAAAGCGCTCGTAGCAGATACCTGTGGTATCTCCAACCAAATGGTCGCGAGATACCGTTATACATAATCCAGAAAGTTCTTACACTCCTACAAGATATCCCACATTATTGAAGCTCTAGACACACTTGGTATGAGGTCATTAATTGTGAAGTATGACCAATTACCCTATGTCTTTACCATTGTGAGATTTGATAAAACTTTGAAGTATTCATATATATCTGTAGTCAGCAAGCCCATTATGGTGTGTGGCGATGGGTACTGTTGGTACCATTAACATTTTCCCGCCGTCCCAGCTCCTTTCGCGAATATGCCATGGCAAGAACAGTTGTTTCCAAGCGTCTGTACGAACTCTAGTTTCTTGGATTTTCTCATCGTGGTCGTTTATCGAGATGTATATTTGAGAAAGTGATAAGATGCCCGACTCTTCCTTGAACATAAGAGCTCGGAATAAGGGCAGTAACCCTCCACGTATTCCACTCTTGTAGCGTCTGACATTGCAGTTTGTTAAGCACCTCCGCAATGCTCTCGCACTTGCTGCGCCTACCGGAGAAGAAGCACGCTATTCTTCGTTGGGACTTATCTTCTCTTTTAATCCTACCTGGTAAGGATCTCGAACGAGCATGTGTCGAACGAAGATCTGTAAGACACTTATTTCGTGGATAAACTGCATTTTCTTAAGAATCTTCCAATGCATCTCAGCCTACTTTTCCCGCAGTTTGTTTTGTTTGGTCATGCCACATATCTGCGTTCCTGACAGTTATATTAGTTAGGCTTTCCAATGACTCTTGCCAACATCGGTAGTCAAATAGACATAGATTTTAAAAATTGCGGTCTGTAGTACACAGTAATATCAGTATATTTTATTATAGACGATCGATTTCGGTCTAGAATCAGACCACTATCGAGTCTATTGTACCACGGAAGCAAAAAAACGCACGTAACAGGGTGTGTCACTGAAGTATGCAGCTGTTATGTGAAACAACATTAAATACGTCATATCTTAAATCACGGGAACGAAGTACTTACAAAATCATCTTAGCTATGTATTTGCGTAATTAGAATAGTAGTTATCAGATGTACATTGTTCCATCACTAACAGTAGCTGTATATTCGTAACTTGTATGTCCATTTAACCTCATGGACGTTTCTGTGTGGTATACTCATGTACTGAACAGCGTATGTCAAAGATTATTCAATGAAACATTTACGGCAGTGCAAAGATATACCGACTATTGATTAGATCGATTGGCAATATCACATAGACGATAACATTACGTATAATGACAAACACTAAATGCATCTAGTTGCTTGTCTGTTGGACGTAACCCTTACTTATGGTTACGTATTATATTAGTGGAAAGGCTGCGTATGTGCTACTATACCTTGTAAACAGACATTAACAGGTCAACATATTTTACACTAAACTTCCAAAGTGCACATGCATCTCAGCAGTCTGTACCACATTAACTGTTTTGTTAGTAGTTCATAGCTAGGGTTGTGGCCTAAATAGTGCCTTAGTTTCTCGAGCTCTGTTATGTGGCAATGACTTATTTGTTCTTGTACAGTTCATCAGAGTGATGGGAGTGGCTATGAATCACATCTAACAGGCATTAAAGACATCTGATTGTTTGCTGTTAGGTCACTGGGGTTTCTAAATAAAGACATATTAATGTAGATGAAGATGTTATGACCCTAAAATTTTTATGGCATATATTCCCATAATTTTTGTAATGTGGACATGAACCACTATTGGTCGGCACAATCAATTTCATTATTCTGGTATAATGACTGAATTATTTATTAATCATCCATAGTTGTATAACGTTTCATCACAAAGACTAGTAAAACGATAAGAAGATAATATGCAACATGTGTACAATAAAAAAAATTAAAAAATTATTACTCGTAGGGTCTTTGTATACCTTTTCCATAGTCATAAAATAACCAAAAAGTCACTAAACTTCCATAATTCCTGTCACAATGTACCATTCCTTGAGAACTGACTTAAGATTTTTAGCTTTGAGCTTTCCAATCAATAACAGATCCCGCCTTATGAAGAAGTTATCTTTATGTCCTAACTGTGTGTATATAGAATCAAAATACAGTGACGCACAGGACTTTGTTTTCTTTATTGTAAGAAAGTAATATATTACTTTGTATGTTGTATGGATGTAGTCGAATTAAGTTGGGTGTTTCTGGGGGAATTAGATTAGGAAATGAGACACTTAAAGTAGTAAAGGAGTTTTGCTATTTGGGGAGCAAAATAACTGATGATGGTCGAAGTAGGGAGGATATAAAATGTAGATTGGCAATGGCAAGGAAAGCGTTTCTGAAGATGAGAAATTTGTTAACATCGAGTATAGATTTAAGTGTCAGGAAGTCGTTTATGAAAGTATTTGTACGGAATGTAGCCATGTATGGAAGTGAAACGTGGACGATAAATAGTTTAGACAAGAAGAGAATAGAAGCTTTCGAAATGTGGTGCTACAGAAGAATGCTGAAGATTAGATGGGTAGATCACAGAACTAATGAGGAGGTATTGAATAGAATTGGGGAGAGGAACAGTTTGTGGCACAACTTGACAAGAAGAAGGGACCGGTTGGTAGTACATGTTCTGAGGCATCAAGGGCTCACAAATTTAGCATTGGAGGACAGCGTGGAGGGTAAAAATCGTAGAGGGAGACCAAGAGATGAATACACTAAGCAGATTCAGAAGGATGTGGATTGCAGTAAGTACTGGTAGAAGAAGCAGCTTGCACAGGATAGAGTAGCATGGAGAGCTGCATCAAACGAGTCTCAGGACTGAAGAACACAACAACAACATGTTGAAATGGCTGCAGTACATTTTACCCATTTGTGTGAAATGTAGAATCAGGTCACTGCCTAAAACACTCCTTATTTAGCAGGGACCCCTGTTGTCTATAACATAATGGATCTCTTCGCCTATGTAAGCGCAACATGCTAGTTATTTAAGAGTCAACTGCCAGTCCCTACATCAATCGTCGAGATGCCTTTACGCGTTCCGCTCCAGTCTTCCGCTACCTCCGCAGCTGAGTGGTCAGTGAGGCTGCCATGCGGGAGATCTGAGTTCAATGCCCAATACTACCAGAGATTTTTCCTTGGTGAAAGGACTGGAGGGGGTGCACTGAGCCTCATGTAGCCAGCAGAGGAGCTACTTGACTGAGTTGTGGCGGTTCCAAGGTCAAGGGCGGTGTACTGACCATACACACCTCCACATCGGTTCCAGTGGCGCCTTTGGCAGAGGATAACACGGCTGCCGGGCGAGCTCGATTCACCCGTCTATGGCCAGAACGCGGAGCTTTAACGACGTACCTTCTGCTGCCTTCCTACAGGAAACTCAGATGCTAGAGCACTTGCCCCCGAAAGGCAAAAGGTCCGAGTTCGAGTCTCGGACCGGCACACAGTTTTAATCTGCCAGGAAGTTTCATATCAGCGCACACTCCGCTGCAGAGTGAAAATCTCATTTCAGAAAACTGAGTTGTCTCCAAATGGTCTCACAGAACTACCGACGTTATCCAGTAGATCATTTATACACCATATAGAAAACTTAAGGATGAAAGTAACTTTCGCATGGTTTGCCACTGCGAAGTAATGTACCTCGATGAAACTTGGACCAGACAAAGAAAGAGCTGCTACAGTGTAACACACGGCAATTGAAAGAAATATCCAATTACATGAACACAAATTACACTCTTATTCGAACACAACAATTACGTTGAAGTCACCGCGATTGAAGGTGGCCCCTTGGATATTACAAAAGACGGGACATGTAGCTTAATAAGGTGAGTCATCACCACGGAAGGTGGGATGTACGTCGACAGGCAGACAGGCCAGTCCATTCGCTGATATCCTCTTGCTCCGAGAACTTCTCCACCTGTGCTGCTCGATGCGGTCGCGCATTGTCATCCGCAAAAACTGGCCAGATTCGGTAGGACTTGCTGTCCGTACAAGCTTAATTATGTACTAGATGTAGAAGTATGAAGCCGGAATTTGGTTGCAATAATTAAACGTCTGCTGTTTAAAACTGATAAAAAATATTTTATTCAAAATAATCTCCAATGCTACACTCCTGGAAATGGAAAAAAGAACACATTGACACCGGTCTGTCAGACCCACCATACTTGCTCCGGACACTGTGAGAGGGCTGTACAAGCAATGATCACACGCACGGCACAGCGGACACACCAGGAACCGCGGTGTTGGCCGTCGAATGGCGCTAGCTGCGCAGCATTTGTGCACCGCCGCCGTCAGTGTCAGCCAGTTTGCCGTGGCATACGGAGCTCCATCGCAGTCTTTAACACTGGTAGCATGCCGCGACAGCGTGGACGTGAACCGTATGTGCAGTTGACGGACTTTGAGCGAGGGCGTATAGTGGGCATGCGGGAGGCCGGGTGGACGTACCGCCGAATTGCTCAACACGTGGGGCGTGAGGTCTCCACAGTACATCGATGTTGTCGCCAGTGGTCGGCGGAAGGTGCACGTGCCCGTCGACCTGGGACCGGACCGCAGCGACGCACGGATGCACGCCAAGACCGTAGGACCCTACGCAGTGCCGTAGGGGACCGCACCGCCACTTCCCAGCAAATTAGGGACACTGTTGCTCCTGGGGTATCGGCGAGGACCATTCGCAACCGTCTCCATGAAGCTGGGCTACGGTCCCGCACACCGTTAGGCCGTCTTCCGCTCACGCCCCAACATCGTGCAGCCCGCCTCCAGTGGTGTCGCGACAGGCGTGAATGGAGGGACGAATGGAGACGTGTCGTCTTCAGCGATGAGAGTCGCTTCTGCCTTGGTGCCAATGATGGTCGTATGCGTGTTTGGCGCCGTGCAGGTGAGCGCCACAATCAGGACTGCATACGACCGAGGCACACAGGGCCAACACCCGGCATCATGGTGTGGGGAGCGATCTCCTACACTGGCCGTACACCACTGGTGATCGTCGAGGGGACACTGAATAGTGCACGGTACATCCAAACCGTCATCGAACCCATCGTTCTACCATTCCTAGACTGGCAAGGGAACTTGCTGTTCCAACAGGACAATGCACGTCCGCATGTATCCCGTGCCACCCAACGTGCTCTAGAAGGTGTTAAGTCAACTACCCTGGCCAGCAAGGCAGAAGCGACTCTCATCGCTGAAGACGACACGTCTCCATTCGTCCCTCCATTCACGCCTGTCGCGACACCACTGGAGGCGGGCTGCACGATGTTGGGGCGTGAGCGGAAGACGGCCTAACGGTGTGCGGGACCGTAGCCCAGCTTCATGGAGACGGTTGCGAATGGTCCTCGCCGATACCCCAGGAGCAACAGTGTCCCTAATTTGCTGGGAAGTGGCGGTGCGGTCCCCTACGGCACTGCGTAGGATCCTACGGTCTTGGCGTGCATCCGTGCGTCGCTGCGGTCCGGTCCCAGGTCGACGGGCACGTGCACCTTCCGCCGACCACTGGCGACAACATCGATGTACTGTGGAGACCTCACGCCCCACGTGTTGAGCAATTCGGCGGTACGTCCACCCGGCCTCCCGCATGCCCACTATACGCCCTCGCTCAAAGTCCGTCAACTGCACATACGGTTCACGTCCACGCTGTCGCGGCATGCTACCAGTGTTAAAGACTGCGATGGAGCTCCGTATGCCACGGCAAACTGGCTGACACTGACGGCGGCGGCGCACAAATGCTGCGCAGCTAGCGCCATTCGACGGCCAACACCGCGGTTCCTGGTGTGTCCGCTGTGCCGTGCGTGTGATCATTGCTTGTACAGCCCTCTCGCAGTGTCCGGAGCAAGTATGGTGGGTCTGACACACCGGTGTCAATGTGTTCTTTTTTCCATTTCCAGGAGTGTACGTTTCTCCCATCTCTCCGGCAGGCCATGAATGCCACGCCAAAAAAAATAAGAAACAGTTTTTTTAAGGGAATCAGTCAGCGAGCCATTTTCGTACATTTTTATACGAACTCAAGCGTTGTTCAGCGAGAGCGTGTCCCAGTGATGTAAATAATCGGGCGGAGCAAAGTCTGCAGAATAAGCCGCATGCCCTAGTATTTCCCAGATGGACGCCTCCGTCGTTTCCCTGATCCTTTTGCTGTGTGTTATGGGGCGTTATCATGGAGCAATATGACTGTGTTGCCTTTTTCCATATTCCGGTCGTTTTTCAAGTAATTCGCGATTTAAATCGATCATTTGCTGTTGGTAGTGATCAGTGTTAATGTTTTCACCAGGTTCTAGCAGCTCATAATAGATGACACCCTTCTGATCCCAACAAACACAGAGTATAGTCTTCTTTCCAAAGCGAGTTAGACTTGCCGTGGATGTCAATGGTTTGTCTGGATCCGCCCATCATTTACGACGCTTAGTATTCTCAAATACATCCATTTTTCATCACCTGTCACTATTCTATAGAGAAACGACTTTCTTTTGTATCTGGCGAGCAGAATTTCACAAGTGGTCTTTCGATTTGGTCGCTGTCTTTCATTGAGTTCATATGGGACCCATTTTCACACATTCTGCGCATTTCCCGTAGCTTTCAACCTAAGAGAAACGGCTTTCTGCAGCACATTCAATTGTCCCACGAGTTACTGTTGGGTCTGAGTATCACCTTCATCCGAATAAGGCCTGCAATTCGTTGTCTTCAAACTTTACCGGTGGTTTCCTGCGCCCGTCTTTTCTCACGTCAAAGTGAATTTTTTGAACCACTAGAAACACTGAGTCCGCAAGAGAATTTTAGCCGAAAGCTTCGACGAGCATTCGATGCGGTTCTAGAGGGCATACCCTGAAGACGAAGCTCTAGCGGCGGTTCTGCAGCAGTTTCATTCAAATGGTAACAGAAAACCAATGCAGTCCGCAAATCGTAGTTCGTAGGCACAAAACTCGACATGGGCTCTGAGCACTATGCGACTTAACTTCTGAGGTCATCAGTCGCCTAGAACTTAGAACTAATTAAACCTAATTAACCTATGGACACCACACACATCCATACCCGAGGCAGGATTCGAACTTGCAAGTGTAGCGGTCGCCCAGCTCTAGACTGTAGCGCCTAGAACCGCACGGCCACTCCGGCCGGCCAAAACTCGACATGTTTACGGGTTTGAAACAGGTACTGATGTTTGGAACTTGGGTTACTGTGTGTTGACAATCGTAGTCATCCGTTACAGGAAGCATGTCCGCCCCCGGTAGCTGATTGGTCAGCGTGACGGATTGTCACTCCTCTGGGCCCAGGTTCGATTCCCATCTGGGTCGGGGAATTTTCTCCGCCCAGGGACTGGGTGTTGTGCTCTCCTCATCATCATTCTTTCATCCCTCATCGACTGCAGGTCGCCGAAGTGGCGCCAACTTGAAAGACCGGCACCCGGCGAACGGTCTGCCTGAAAGGAGGCCCTAAGCATACGATTAAATAAATAAAAACAGGAAGCATGTGGCGCTGCAGACACGGTCTCACATGCCCTACACTGACGACTAGCCCATTTATAGGGAAATTCCGGTTTCATACTTATACACCTGGCATTTAGACAATTCATCCATTCCGGGAATCAAGGTTTTCGACGATTTTTGCCTGTTACCGACATTGATCCTATCAGGATTTAAAAGACTTTCGAGAACATTTTAATTTCCAGTTTGAAATCAGATAACAAATCACAAACGAAATATTTTTCCATGCCATATAATTAAAAATGAACAATTTTCTGCTTTTTTCCGTTACTTGTACTGTGAAACCTTTCTTCTTCTACGTTAAGGAGAGGTATCCTTCTGGTTCTAATGAGTGTGTTTGCGAGTATTTAAATATGTGACATAAATGACTGTAACTTTTGATTGGACCGACTTAAAAACTTAACATTTTTACACCACACAATAGATCTCAGTATGTGACGTACATTCCTACCTGTTCCTGAGAAAAAAAGGTTTACAACGGTCAGGCACACTGACACACAGAAAAACGGACCAAAAGTTCATTCTGCAATGGTTCCATTTTTGAGGTACAGAAACCCAAAAATGAATTCAGCGCAGAATGTAATCCAGAAACGACGCACATGGGGAAAGAGTACAGTGTCATAATAACGTTGACCTGTGAGTCAACTTCGTTCAAAGATTAGGAGGTCCGTACGCCCATTCAACATTATGCCTCTCCACAGTATAAAACGTGAGCCAACAATATGTTCAACAATGTTCCTGGGTGCATTACGTGCTCCCACCTCTCAACGTATGAGGCTACGGCCAAAATCGCTCTATTCATTCTGATTCTGCTCTCAACTGAGAAGAGCACTCCCTATGCTCATGACATCATCGCAAACGGGGTCGCCAGTTTGCTGGTATCAACGGAACACAACGTAGGGTCGTTGGGCAAAGCGACCACCTCCATGCAGTCGCAGTGCCACTGTGAACCGGAAGATTTCACGGTTTGCAGCCCTGTTAAATATGGTTACAATCGCAACTGCTATTTGCCTCTTACACAATGCTGCTGTAGATGACCGTGGTGGATCACTTCCTCTATTTTGGGCAGCAGTGTCAGTGGTTCGGAACCCTCTTCATTCGCGTGAAACAATGAAAATTGATTCACTGCTGAAACTGCGCCGTAACGAACGAAAACAAAAGCCTTCTTTTAACTATCCAATGACGGCCAGCTGAAACAACGTTTTCATTCAGACAACAAATGGAAGCGTATCATCACCCGCCCATGTCACAAACCTGTCGCTTAAGTGCTGCATATGCGTGAAACTGCGGGTACTGTGTGCGCGGCCGTAATAAAGTGATTCAACACTGTGAGTCATATGCAGCCACTATACAGTTCTGTTAGCGTTGCAAGACACGTCCGTGACAAGAAATGTACCACGCTCTGCAAAACAAGGAGAAAATGTAAAGACGTTTCTACAACTACATCTTGATATTGTAAATGGGCGACCTCTTTTTATGCTAGTCAATTGTCAGGATGAGCATTACTGCAAAGGGCATTTGATTCTAAAGCATTATGTCAGGGTGAAACACACTAAATAAATTACTTTTTCTCTCTTAATAACATGTGGGCAGGGTGGGTTCTTCCTTGGCTCGGGTATGAGGTAGAATGAAACAGCAGTTTTACATAAGATAACGTTTATTGAAAATTCTGTACAATGGTTTCCTTACTGATTGTTCTGGCTGGGAGAGCGGCAGCTGTGTCGTTTGCGAAGCCTTCTGCTGCGTGAGCGGCGGCGTCTGATTATGCCTGGCGGTGTGTATCTCGTGTTGCTGTTTCGCATCGCATCGTGAGGTGGCCCGTTTAATTATTGAGAACGAAGTCGTGAATCGGATGGTGATACCTCGGATGTGGCGTCCTAGTGTTTCTCTGCTCTATGCGGCCGCGTATGTCAGTGTTGTGCGTCGGCCAGCGGAGCGGCGCGGCGGGGGAAGGCCAGTGTCCCAGACTCGAACGACGGACTCCAGCTTGCCAGTCTTCGGCTGTCAGATCTTCATCACCAGCTCACAGGTGACTGCTGATGTGAGGCCGTCTCCTTCCCGTCCTCACGAGTCACCCGGGTACGTAAAAATCAGTCTTCAAATACCTTCTAACTTCTGTCGGCGAGGCTGCTGCTTGCTATTCCATTACAGCGGCGGACTTGGTGCTTCTGTGTACGATGTAGTCTCTTCCTGCATGACGGTCTTCAGCACCGACTGTACTGGAACTGAACTCGAACCTAAACTGAACTGAAAACTACTATTGTCGGGCCCGCTGCGTCTCACATATTTATTCACTTCAGTTCACTGGAGGTGAACGACTTCATGGCCATTGCCTCTTCTGTCACGTTGAAAAGCTTCTCTAAGAATCTTAACGTCAGTCATTGGCTCTTGGCATGTAGGCGAGGGCCTTTGATCACATGTGACATTTGAGAAACACGAGAGCCGGACGGGCGATGCCCTGATGGCTGAATCGACAGCTTCCGCTTATGTGGGGAGGGCGATGGCTTCTCCTGAACATGCTGACTTGCAAGCGCCGGCCGTCGCTACTGTTGCTCTGCCCGCTGTTTGGCAGTGTATAACTTTTCTAAACTAAACTAAGTTTTTCATTTATTTTCTAACTTCTACTTCACTTCACATTGATTTCACTAATTTATTTACCTATCTTAAGTACCACTCAACAATATATATTCAGCAAGCCCCTATACAGTGTTGAGCAAGGGAAAAATGGCTGTCTGTATGCCTTCGGAAGCGCCCTAGTGTCTCACTTTACTCCCATGACCCCCACATGAGGCGTACTGTGGTGTCACCGCCAGACACCACACTTGCTAGGTGGTAGCCTTTAAATCGGCCGCTGTCCATTGGTATACGTCGGACCCGCGTGTCGCCACTATCAGTGATTGCAGACCGAGCGCCGCCACACGGCAGGTCTAGTCTAGAGAGACTCCCTAGCACTCGCCCCAGTTGTACAGCCGACTTTGCTAGAGATGGTTCACTGTCTACATACGCTCTCATTTGCAGAGACGACAGTTTAGCATAGCCTTCAACTGCATCATTTGCTACGACCTGTTCAAGAATGTATTATGAACAGATAATATTGTGAATCATGTACCTTCAAGAGCGACGTTCATCGTTAATGGATTAAAGTTAAGTATCAAACTAATTGTGTTCGCTTTCTGAATTCTCATTCCTTGTCATGTTCCAGACCTCACGTCAGTATAGTTCTTCCCTCCTCACACCAGCCTGCGTGAGCTAAAACGCGTACATTTCGTCCTCCACTCGTAACACAGTGTTGGCTCTTCAGCCAACACAACACGTACAATGATGGCAGCACAGTGGTCACACAATCTTCCTCGAATATAATTTCTCTAACTTTACCCTCAAAATTTAACCAAGAAGAACAATGACACCTTCCTTCCAAAAATTTACATGTGTTCATTTCCACATTGGCTACATCAACCTGTTAGGATCGTAGCATCACGTCTTTAAATTCGTCCGATATGTGTTGTAGACAATGGTTCCAAAAACTGGAACAATTCTCTAGTGCGCCTTCCCAAAGAAAGGTTTTACATAATACATTGGCTGACAAAAACTAAATTATTAAATAAAGTGAAGCTCCCAGAAACGGAGGGGGGAAACTAAACGAAAGTTCGTAGGTTTAGAGAGTATATGATGTTACATCTGTGATTGCAAAATCACGTCAAATTGACAAGCAGTAAGATCCCACTTATTAGTGTGACGTTGAACCCCTCTGCTCCTGATGCCTCCACTGATACAGTTGGGAAGGATGTCATAAATCCATCGTATCCTCTCCTGAGGGAAGCTGGCCCAGAACTACTGGTACTGGTCATTGATATCCTGGATACTGACACTGGGACGGAGCTCATGTCCGACCTGGTCTCACACATGTTCTGTCGCGGACATATCTGGAGATCTCGTTGGCCACGGGAGTACCTCAGCACTACGCAGATAGTTCATAGAGACACATGTCATGCGTGGACAAGCACTGTCTTGTTGAAAAATGGAACCATGATACTATCGCATGCTCGGCAACGATATTCATTTGGGGTAGTGCAGAACCGCGATTCAAACCTGAACACAGTGTGACGCCATATGACGAGTCCATGCCCCCCTGAGTCCAACACACCCGTCTATGTCATTGTGTTGACGGCAGCATATGCCCGGAACGGTAATTCTGCAATCCGGCTGCTGATAGACACCGACCAATGACGCAGGATAATACAATGTGTTGCTAAGAGTCTTTGTTCTCGCAAATATGAAGGGGCTAATATGTACTGGGTGATAAAAAAGTCAGTATAAATCTGAAAACTGAATAAATCACGGAATAATGTAGCTAGAGAGGTACAAATTGACACACATGCTTGGAATGACATGGGGTTTTATTAGAACCAAAAAAATACAAAAGTTCAAAAGTGCCCGACAGATTGCGCTTCATCTGATCAGAATAGCAATAATTAGCATAACAAAGTAAGACAAAGCAATATGACGTTCTTTACAGGAAATGCTCAATATGTCCACCATCATTCCTCAACAATAGCTGTAGCCGAGGAATAATGTTGTGAACAGCACTGAAAAGCGTGTCCGGAGTTATGATGAGGCATTGGCATCGGATGTTGTCTTCCAGCATCCCTAGAGATGTCGGTGGATCACGATAGACTTGCGACTTCAGGTAACCCCAAAGCCAACAATCGCACGGACTGGGGTCTGGGGACCTGGGAGGCCAAGCATTACGAAAGTGGCGGGTGAGCACACGATCACCACCAAACGACGCACACAAGAGATCTTTCACGCGTCTAGCAATATGGGGTGGAGTGCCATCCTGCATAAACATCGTACGTTCCAGCAGGTGTTTATCAGCCAGGCTGGGGATGATGCGATTCTGTAACATGTCGGCGTACCTCTCACCCGTCACGGTAGCAGTTTCTGACGTTTTGCTGTCCAGCGCCATCTGTAGGATATTTTGTGAACTTTTTTTGTTGGTTCTAATAAAACCCCATCTCATTCCAAGCATGTATGTCAATTTTTACCTCTCTATCTACATTATTCCGTGGTTTATTAAGTTTTCAAATTTATACTGACTTTTTGATCACTCTGTACTTGGCGCACGACGATCCTTCCTTGTGGTGGTCAGACCTTGCCCTCACGTTCCCATGCAGTTCAACATCTGACCATGTCACGTCAGGATGCCGTAAACTGGATGTTGCACGATTCGATAAGCCGCACATATTGAGACCTAATGAGACCCCTTTCAAACTCTGTCAGGTGCTGATAACGTTGTCTCACAGGAGCGTGTGGCATATCCGTGTCCTTCACAGCGTTCACTCAATACCCTACGCTGTTTATGCACCTTGTATATCCTACCAGGTCTGGTAAAAACACTTAACGTGAACAATATTAACGCACTCTAGTGGCCTTTCTACCTGACACAGAGTTGCAAATTCTATTCATTCACATGTCTGCCGATGGTGTGCGCGAGTGCAAAGTTACATTGACATCCAACCATGCCTTCGCGGTGCTTCACTTTTTATTTTGTCATGTAGCGCAATTCCACTTCAAATCGCTACGCAGTACTACCCATAAGTACTAAAATGATGTGACGTGCTCAAAGAAATTTACCATTAATCTTGTGGTCAGATGCTATCGGGTTCTTTCTGTTTCTTGTAGATATAGTCTTACATTTATTCCCATGTAAAGGTTTCATATTACAGCATGCGGAAGTTTCGTGCAATTCTTCCAACGACGATACTTTCCTGCACACCATAGTATCGCCAGAGACGAATCTTATTCTGCTGTTGATGCTATCTGGTAAATGCATTAGGTATAGCGAAAACATTAGAGATCCTATGGCGCTTCCTTGGGTCACATCCGAAGTTATTTTCGTTTCTGTGGAACATTCACCGTCTAGTAAAATGTACTGCGTTCTGTTGGTCAAAAATTCCTCGAGGCAGTCACGTATTTACACTGCCGGAAAAAAATTAGTTCACCTGGAAAGACGACGTCGACTTTGATCTGTTGACGTCATATGCCACCTGGAGACAGTAGATGTACTGATAATATTTTAAACTTCGCCCGCCAACAAATGGCATAGTGGCATAGCTACCAGAACACCATCTGAGTGTACCCTTTAATAGGTAATGCTCACAACCAAAAGGCTCAGTGTGGTGCAAACGTGTGAAGCAAGCAGCAAACCAGGCCACGGAGACGCACTTGTGATTTCTACAGTCAAACTGAGCGAGTCTGAAAGGAGTCAAATTGTGGTCTTCCGAGTGATGGGGTGGTCCTTTCAGAGATTTGCCACACAAGTTGGACGTGCTGCGTAACGTGTGCAACGATGTTGGTATTAGTGGTTACGTGAACATTCTCACACCCTTAGACGAGGTTACATTACCAAATGTCAAGTTTGTCTTATTTGCAGATGATACAAACATTGCAATAAATAGTAAATCAAATATAAATTTAGAAAGGGCAGCTAATCAAATTTTTACTGACATTAATAAGTGGTTTCTTAGCCAATTCACTGTCATTAAACTTTGAAAAGACCCACTATATGCAGTTCAGAACTTCCAAGAGATTTCCTTCTGGTGTGTGTATAACATATGATGACATGGAACTAGGAGAAGTTGAGAGTGTAAAATGTTTAGGGTTACAGCTTGATAATAAATTCAGTTGGGAGCAACATACTAACGAACTGCTAAAGCGCCTAAACAAGTCTTGTGTTTGCAATGCGAATGATGTCAGACATAGGAGATACAAATATAAAAAAACTGGCATATTTTGCTTATTTTCACTCCATTATGTCATATGGTATCATATTTTGGGGTAACTCCACAAACAGAGAAAAAATTTTTAGAGTACAGAAGCTTATAATAAGAGTAATGAGTAGTGTAAATCCAAGAATATCATGTCGAAACCTATTAAAAGAACTGGGCATATTAATCACAGCTTCCCAGTATATTTATTCCTTAATGAAGTTTGTTGTTAATAATACATCTCTTTTTCCAACTAATTGCTTAGTACACAGTATCAATATTAGAAATAAGAACAATATACATAAAGATTGAAAATCACTTACTCTTGCCCAGAAAGGAGTCCAGTATGCAGCAACGCATATTTTCAATGAGTTACCAGCAACCATTAAGAGTTTAGTTTCAGACAAGGCACAATTTAAACATAATTTAAAAGAATTTTTGGTGGCCAACTCATTCTATTCCATCCACGAGTTTCTCAACAAGTGCAGTAGACCATTTTAATGAAAATATATTATACTTTAATTTTTAACAATACTTGGTTGTAACAGCCAAGTAACTACCTACTGTGTGAATGATTATCTACTGTGTGAATGATGGATGTATGGAAAGCAGATGTAAGTCTTAAGTCTGTAAATAGTGGAAGTTTAATTTTAAATCTTTTACATAATCTGACTGTTCTTAACTGAGGATCACTGAAATGAATAATTTACTTTAATTTTTGACAATACTTGGTTGTAATAGCCAAGAAACTAGAAAGTGTCTGAATGATGGATTTAATGAAAGCAGATGAAAGTATTATACCTGTAAATATTAGAAGTTTAAATTTAATTCATGTACATAATTTTACTGTTTATTGACTGAGGATCATTAAAATTAATGAAACTCAAGTGTTTCTAATTACATTTTTGTAATGTGTTTATTTGACATGTTCCACATGCAGGATGATTCCCTGTTTTATGGGTGTGGTGTGCGTACTGTACTACCTTCGGTACACACACCATCAGATTATTTGACTTATCGCTCTAACGAAGTAGGCGAGTGTCAGCAATATGTCTTGTGGTCTTATCGTGGCGTGTTTATCTTCTGCCGTTAGGTCAGACGATAGGAATGCCACTTGCACGCTTAGAGTAGCAGATTGACGGTGACCAACTTTCAACAGAACTTGATTAATTTTCACACCCATTTACTAAAATAATAAAAAGCATAGAAATTACTTAACTTGATTCTGGATGCTGTTTACAATTGACAATCTGAAGTTCCTTTGGTCTTGGTACGTTAATCTTATTCTCACATATCTCTGATACTTGACAAAGTGTCTATACATTTATCTTCATGGCTATGTACAGGAATGTGAAAATCTTATTAGGTGCAGACTGAAACTTGACTACGGACTAATACATACTAATGCAGACTGGCACAGACTGGTGCAGACAAATTCAGACTAATCGGAGGTCTGTACACTCGTTATAATACCTCGTGTGTTCATGTATCACTGCGCGAGTGTGATCCGTGAGGAGAAAAGGTTCTACGTTAGCAGCAATCTCATTGGCTGCGTTACATATTAATACGCGGATCGGCGGAAGCAGAATTTGGTCCGTCTCTAAGACAGTGCCATCTCATAGTGCGGAGACAGACGAGCAGCGCACCTGTGCTGCTGTGCTTAGCGGGGCGCGCTCTATTGGGAAAGTTGTGTACGCGCTGACTACGCGGAACTATGTACACAACAATGGGTCTATGGAATGAATGAATAATTAATCTAATCCGGACGTCCAAGCAGCACAGACGCCCGCCAGGATCGCTGTGTTGTAATAGCAGAAGCGGCAGTTCGTACACAGCACAGGTAAGAGGGCTTGTGAGAGCAGACGTGTCAAGACGAACTGTTGCGAACCCGATATTAGCAGTGGGACTACGGGCAAGCACAATCTGAAGTTCCTTTGGTCTCGGTACGTTAATCTTATTCTCACACATCTCTGATACTTGACAAAGTGTCTATACATTTATCTTCATGGCTATCCTCCGATCATTCCACAGCACCTACGTGCACGGCTTGACCGGTGCCGTCAGAGGTTAACTTTGAAGATGGAATGCCATGCTATGGCCTTCAGCGATGTAAGCAGATTCTGCCTGCACACAATGATGCTCGTTTGCGCGTACGACATAGACCTAGTGAGCACCGTCTCATAGAGTGGATACGTCCAAGAAACACTACCTCCTCCCCAGGCATTATGATCTGGGGTGCGATTGCATACGTTCACCTTTGGTGTTTCTGGACGGGACGCTAACCAGCGTCCGGAACATGCAGAATGTTGTTAGACCTGTTCTTTTGTCATTCTTGCAACAGAAATGCGAGCTGTTGTTCCAACAAGACAATAAACTGCAAGATGTGCTGCAACTTTTCTTGTCAGCACGCTCGCCGGACGTGTCTCCAGTCGAGCACCTGTGGGTAAGATTGGAACGTGTAGTGACTCATGGGACTCGTCAACGAACAACTCTTACAGAACTACATGAACAGGTCAAGCAGGCATGGAATAACGTATCCCAGGACAGTATTCGCCATCTGTACGATATACTGATCGATAAGTCAGCGTCTGCATTGCCGCCCATGGGGGCTACAACACATTCTAATACGGGTGTTCCAGCATGGATCGATACCTGGTGCCCCAGAACAGCTTGTGCTACTGATCTGTAAAGGTAATCATTTCCTGTACTCCATAAGCACTGTTACAACAATGAATCTTGAGTGAATTGGAAACTTCTAAAAGGGTGCACAATTTGTTTCCGGGAGTGTACTTATTTCTTAGTTTCTAACCGACGTCGTCGTATATTGTCGAATGTATTTCGGAAACCTAGGGAAACGAAATCTCCCTGTTCATCTTAATCCATGGTTGCAAGATCTCGTGTATGAACGAAGCAAGATCTATGATTCTTCAGTTTCTCTTTGAGTATTTTTAACAATGTAATCCACAGAAATACTGCCGGTTGTTTCTCTCCAATGGCCACAATATTTCGGCTGCCGGATAAATGCATGTCTGAATGAAGAGACACTGTTGACGATCCACAGCTGTACGAAATAATTTAGAAATTAATTCGATGACTGAATTCCTTCGCATCAGCCGTATTAGACTATTAGGTATAGATCTAGTACCCAATAGTCAAGTTGTTGAGTATGGTATTAGTGTTCAAGGGGAATGGGTTAATTGTTGTTCTTCTTCACCCTTTCCATATCTGTTTCGTTGAGGAAGAGAAAAGTATTTCAGAGGGTATATTTTGCAAGGTCTGAAAGACTACCCATTTGTATTTCGTCAGAGTATGTTAGAAAATACACTACTGGCCATTAAAATTGCTACACCAAGAAGAAATTCAGATGATAAACGGGTATTCATTGGACAAATATATTATACTAGAACTGACAAGTGATTACATTTTCACGCAATCTGGGTGCATAGACCCTGAGAAATCAGTACCCAGAACAAACACCTCTGGCCGTAATAACGGCCTTGATACGCCTGGGCATTGAGTCAAACAGAGCTTGGATGGCGTGTACAGGTACAGCTGCCCATGCAGCTTCAACACGATACCACAGTTCATCAAGAGTAGTGACTGGCGTATTGTGACGAGCCAGTTGCTCGGCCACCATTGACGAGACAGTTGTAATTGGTGAGAGATCTGGAGAATGTGCTGGCCAAGGCAGCAGTCGAACATTTTCTGTATCCAGAAAGGCCTGTACAGGACCTGCAACATGCGGTCGTGCATTATCCTGCTGAAATGTAGGGTTTCGCAGGGATCGAATGAAGGGTAGAGCCACGGGTCGTAACTCATCTGAAATGTAACGTCCACTGTTCAAAGTGCCGTCAATGCAAACAAGAGGTGACCGAGACGTATAGCCAATGGCACCCTATAGGTTACCATCACACCGGGTGATACGCCAGTATGGTGATGACGAATACACGTTTCCAATGTGCGTTCACCGCAACACGGATGCGACAATCATGATGCTGTAAACAGAACCTGGATTCATCCGAAAAAATAACGTTTTACCATTCGTGCACCCAGGTTCGTCGTTGAGTACACCATCGCAGGCGCTCCTGCCTGTGATGCAGCGTCACGGGTAACCGCAGCCATGGTCTCCGAGCTGATAGTCCATGCTGCTGCAAACGTCGTCGAACTGTTCGTGCAGATGGTTGTTGCCTTGCAAATGTCCCCATCTGTTGACTCAGGGATCGAGACGTGGCTGCACGATCCGTTGCAGCCTTGAGGATAAAATGCCCGTCATCTCGACTGCTAGTGATACGAGGCCGTTGGGATCCATCACGGCGTTCCGTACTACCTTCCTGAACCTACGGATTCCATATTCCGCTAACAGTCATTGGATCTCGACCAACGCGAGCAGCAATGTCGCGATACGATAAACCGCAATCGAGATAGGCTACAATCCGCCCTTATCAAAGTCTGAAACGTGATGGTAGGCATTTCTCCTCCTTACACGAGGCATCACAACAACGTTTCACCAGGCAACGCCGGTCAACTGCTGTTTGTGTATGAGAAATCGGTTGGAAACTTTCCTCATGTCAGCACGTTGTAGGTGTTGCCACCGGCGCCAACCTCGTGTGAATGCTCTGAAAAGCTACTCATTTGCATATCACAGCATCTTCTTCCTGTCGGTTAAATTTCGCGTCTATAGCAAGAGATCTTCGTGGTGTAGCAATTTTAATGGCCAGTAGTGTATATGCCATCTGTGGTCGTCGATTTCCGCAGTGGCGCCCCTGTTCCATCTACGTCCATTCTCAGAATGTTTACTCCTCATGTACCCCCTCAAACACTCTTACACCTTTGGGACGCAACACCCTCTTCTGATCAAGGGAGACAAATTTCTCAAATGGCTCCTAGCACTATGCGACTTAACTTCTGAGGTCATCAGTCGCCTAGAACTTGGAACCAATTAAACCTAACTAACCTAAGGACATCACCCACATCCATGCCCGAGGCAGGATTCGAACCTGCGACCGTAGCGGTCACGCGGTTCTAGACTGAAGCGTCTAGAACCGCACGGCCACACCGGCCGGCAGACAAATTTCTCTATCGAAAATATGTGTGTAGTTAATATTGCTGTCAATTTGGATGGTGGTGAAGGAAGTTCTCCCGTGGCGACTATTGCCGCCTAATTTAGAGGTCGTAGCCAGCAGTGGCAACATAAGGCAGAAAATTTGGATAATTTCTTAGTTTGTTGAAGTATCCTGTATGTTTCCAATCGATGGTGCCTCTATCTACTGTCTAGCAGTCGTGTCACAAACTTACCCACAATAATCCTGCCGTTATGTTCCTGTTACAACACTCGTTACATACTGCGTGATTCAGCTTTGCTGTTAACTTCAAAGATTTGGTTCAAATGGCTCTGAGCACTATGGGACCTAACTGCTGAGGTTACCAGTCCCCTGGAACTTAGAACTACTTAAACCTAACTAACCTAAGGACATCACACACATCCATGCCCGAGGCAGGATTCGAACCTGCGACCCTAGCGGACGCTCCGTTCCAGACTGGAGCGCCTAGAACCGCTCGGTCACAGCGGCCGGCTTCAAAGATTTCCGGAAACTTTTAAAATATTGTAGTTCTGTTTTCACTCACACGGATTATAGCAAAATTCTAAGCAATTATGAAAGGCGGCTTCATATACTATAATTAACTATCACCACCCTGCTCTTATTGCTTCATCAGACAAAGTGCACCAAAAATCAGAGATGTTCTTACACTATGGATATACGTAAAACAGAAAACTGTTTGGGCCCAGGCCACGCATATTTCCTTCTGTGAAGTTGGTCAGTCAATGTAATTTGACAACTATTGTGGGGCACGTAGGTAAACGCTTTGTGTGAACAGGCAGTCACTCTTTTGGAGACCGCGGTAGAGAGAAGAGCTGTTCCAACCGTGTTGAACGGTCCGCGCTGCGATGTGACGAACTGTCACTAAAACTTTAATTTATTTAATGACCCTCATCCTATCTCTTGTTTAAGAGGAAGATGTAGATGTTCCTTTCTCTTGAGTTACGGTCGCACAGTCACTACAGACTAATTCTAGTCGCTTCACGGTAAGCAGGTAAGCACTTCAGCTATACTGTGGATCTAGTAAATGTGTTGTAGACTCTTTTCTGGGTATCTTTATTTTTCTGTTAATAATCTCTTAAAACTGAAGCTGTAACTTAGCCATATTATTGTTGTGGGGTTGAAATTAATTTGCATTCGTGAACCCTGTTCTTGAATCGTAACCTGATGATCAACCGAATAGCATGTTCAAGGAGCTGCGGACATCCTTGTTTCTCGTATTGTTTCTTTGTAACATCACATATTCTCTATTGTGATATCCTTTTTTTTGTTTTAGTCAACAGTCTTGTGACTGTTTTGATGCGGTCCGCAACGAATTTCTCTCCTGTGCCAACCTCTTCATCTCAGAGTAACACCTGCAATCTACGTCCTCAATTATCTGGTGGATGTATTCCAGTCTCTGTCTTCCTCTACAGTTTTTGCCCTACACAACTCTCTCTAGTACCATGGAAGTAAGTCCCGGATGTCTTAACAGATGTCCTATAATCCTGTCCCTTCTGCATGCCAGTATTTTCCACATATTCTTTTGCTTTCCGATTCTGCACAGAGCCTCCTCATTCTTATCAGTCCACGTAATTTTCAACATTCGTCTGTAGCACCACATCTCAAATGCTTCGATTCTCTTCTCTTCCGGTTTTCCCACAGTCCATGTTTCACTACCATACAATGCTGTGCTGCATTCTCAGAAATTTCTTCCTCAATTTAAGACCTATGTTTGATACTAGTAGACTTCTCTTGGCCATGTACGCCCTTCTTGCCACTGTTATTCTGCCTTTGATGTCCTCCTTGCTCCGTCCGTCATTGGTTATTTTACTGCCTAGGTAGCAGAACTCCTTAACATCATCTATCTCGTGACCATCAATCCTGATGTTAAGTTTCTCGATGTTCTCATTTCTGCTACTTCTCATTGCTTTCGTCTTTGGTCAATTTACTCTCAGTCGATATTCTGTACTCATTGGACTGTTCATTCCAGTCAGCAGATCATGTAATTCTTATTCACTTTCACTCTGGATAGCAATGTCATCAGCGAATCGTATAGTTGATACCCTTTCACCTTGAATTTTAATTCCACTCCTGAACCTTTCTTTTATATCCATCATTTCTTATTCGATGTACAGGTTGAACAGCAGAGGCGAAAGAATACATCCCTTTCTTACACTCTTTTTAATTTGAGCATTTCGTTCTTGGTCGTCCACTCTTATTATTCACTCTTGATTCTTATACATATTGTATATTATCCGTCTCTCCCTATAGCTTGTAAGAGGTCTATGACTAAGGAATTCAGTTCTAGCTCACTCGAGCAGATGTAACTTCGATGGATTGCTCACGCGCTACCTGCGATATGTATGTTACAGTAGAATCGCAGACCAGAGAGCAGTGTCGGCAGTAGTAGTGGTAGCAGTAGCTCGCAGTCGGGCGGTTGGGTCAGGTCGCTCTTAGAGAGCAGTTGTCTAGTTGTATAGCTCATAGAGAGTAGCTGCGTCCTGTATGGAATATCCAGGGCCGGGCGGGGAGAGCGATGGCGGTGCCTGAGCGATGTAGTATAAGCAAAAAAAAAAAATATTAATATTTACTGTCGCGCGAATATGTAATTTTCAACAAGTCATTTTGTACTATTGTTATATCAAAGTCACATATAAATAATTTTCAATAATAATCTTTCTTATAAAGATGATTTTTGACAGTCGTTCATCTGAATTTAAAGATTTTGCTAATTTCACCTATCCATAGCCGTGCCAATTACCGTAAAGAAAAATCAGTTTTTTTTTTATACATAACAAAATTTAGTGGCCAGCATTGCACTGGGCTGTGCCAGAAAAATTTCTTGTAGGAGTAGATATATACGCGTTATCCGGCGACTTAATTGAGGTAAGAATTTTCAATTTATTCAGAATGGCTTTTCAGGACCATGACGCAGCATTGCTGACGTCTAGATTTTCCAGTTTAGATTCACAGTCAGTTAATTATTGAAAGGTTATATATGAATCACAATTTTATTGAGAGATTAGTCATATTTTTATTGCGAGGTTACGGAAATAAACTGTTGGGAGATTACAAGCTTACCCCTATTTTCTTCAGAATTTCGAACATCTTGCACCATTTTACATTGTCGAACGCTTTTTCTAGGTCGACAAATCCTTTGAATCTGGCTTGATTTTTCTTTAGTCTTGCTTTCATTATCAAGCGCAACATCAGAATTGCCTCTCTAGCGCCTTTACCTCTCCTAAAAACAAACTGATCGTAATCTAACACATTCTCAATTTTGTTTTCCATTCTTCTGTACATTAGTCTTGTCAGAGACTTGGATGCATGAGCTGTTAAGCTGTCTGCGCCATAATTCTCGCACTTGTCAGCTCTTGCAAATCAAATGTTCAAATGTGTGCGAATTCCTAAGGGACCAAACTGCTTACGTTATCGTTCCCTAGACTTACACACTACTTAAAGTAAGTTAAAGTAACTTATGCTAAGAACAACACACAACCATGCCCGAGGGAGGACTCGAACTTCCGGCGGGAGGGGCCGCGCAGTCCGTGCATGATGCCTCAAACCGCGCGGCCACTTCGTGCGGCTCAGCTCTTGCAGTCTTCGGAATTGTGTAGATGATATTTTTCCGAAAGTCAGACTGTATATTGCCAGACTCATACATTCTACACACCAAAATGAATAGTCGTTTTGTTGCATCTCCCCTCCCCCAATTATTTTATAAATTCTTATTTGATTTTAAGTCCTCTAAAGCTCTCTTAAATTCTGATTCTAATACTGGATCCCCTATGTCTTCTAAATCGACTCCTGTTTCTCCTTCAACACATCAGTCAAATCTTCCCCGTCGTCGAGTCCCTCAATGTACTCTCTCCACCCAACCCCTCCTTGCTCTGCATTTAACACTAGAATTCCGGTCGCCCTCTTAATGTTGCCACCCTTTATATCCTCATGGGGACGTAGGATAGTCCTTGAGACCGGTACGAGTTGGACTTCTAGCATACTCTCATGTCAGAAATGTGAGAATTGATTTCACAGATCTTTCGTTTGACAAAACTTACAAGAACACCTCTACGGAGCTACACAGACGTAATATCCAAAACACGTCCCTTTTAAATGTCCATACTGAAATCAACGTTTGTACATACTTGGTGGACTTTGAAATACAGTTACGCATTCTGAATGAATTTATTTATTGAAATGCATATTTAATAAGCCATAAGCAGTGAATTTTTGCAATTTTCAGAAAAGGCTCCATTTGCAATGAAAATGTTGCGTTCTCTGAAGGGAGCATAAGTCTCAATATTTTTTCTTAGTATTTTGTAACCATTTCGATGCATAACTTTGCCGAATTTGTAGCTCAGTAACACTTGGTCACTCGTTGTATAGCCTCAGCTATTAGCGATGTACACTTATACTAAAATTGGAAGGCTCGTTAATTTTGACAATTTTGGTTACCATACACTGAGTTATACAAGACTGTTTAGTGGTTTCTTAAACCTGACCCATAATTTTCCGCATCTTTCCTGCTATGGTTCCTCAAGCTCGTGGTTATACGTGTTAGCAACAGCTAACGCTAAGCATATCGCAAGCAGCATTAAAAATGTATTTTCTTTCAGCGTGTAAGGTAATTTCGTCTTTGAATGAGTCGACGAGGTGCAGAGAGGTGCACAGAATATCCGTCGTGCAAAATCAAAGGTCAAGCATGCAAGTTGAAAGGTGGCTACACTGAGTCACAGCGCCAGAGATTGCGCCAAAGAGTATTATTCAGCCGCCTCCACAGGCAGCGCTTGTTCAGAAGCGGTGGTAGGCAGTTCTTGTCGAGAAATCGTAGTGGAGAGTGCTTATTGAGAAGTAGCAGTAGGCAGTGCTTATTGAGAAGTAGCAGTAGAGTGTGCTTGTTGAGATGTAGCAGTGGTGAGTCGTTGTTGAGAAGTTCCCATGGAGAGTGCTTGTTCAGATGTCATATTGTTTTGATGGGCTAGACACCAGATATTGTTGGATTGGTGATGCTATAATGATCAGAGTGTGCTTTTCGTCAATATATATGAAGGTAAAAAATTCCTTTTTTTTATTATTTCAATGTCTTAAACAATAATGCCTCTTGGTCACAGGTTCAGTCAACAAAGCATCTGGCTCGTGTTCTTGTATTAGACTGTATTTCTGGTTTCTATGTGCAATTATAGTATTTCTGTTTTTTTTTTAATTCCTTCAGTATAAATGGTGTTTAAAATATCTGGTCTTATTGAGGAAGAACCGTGCCAGATGTGTACGTTGAATCACACTTCCACACACAGAACAGCTACACTTGTGTTTTGTTGTTTCCTAGGTTTTATAGTTGCTGGGGACTTAATTAATTAATTGTGTTAACGGAAGTTTTCTTTCATTCTTTGTTGTTATTCTATGCAGTCAGATTGCGTACTAATACTAGTCAGGGCCAACCGGTTACGAGACTGTGTAACCGGACAGACAGCGACTAAAAATTAAAAATATTTGCACTATTATTTAATTAAGCCCCCATGCAAAGTCTTCTCACGTCAGTTGCAGAGAATAACTTAGTTATTAAAATCATGTCAAAGTTAAGTCAAATGGTTCAAATGGCTCTGAGCACTATGGGACTTAACTACTGAGGTCATCAGTCCCCTAGAACTTAGAACTACTTAAACCTAACTAACCTAAGGACACCACACACATCCATGCCCGAGGCAGGATTCGAACCTGCGACAGTAGCGGTCACGCGGTTCCAAACTGACACTCTTAGAACCGCACGCCCACACCGGCCGGCAAGTTAAGTCATTTTCAAGGATTAAGTTCGAATTAGATTAGCAACTTACGAGCATCATCTTGAATTCAAGATTTCAGATCAAGAATAAAACTTTGCCGGCCAGGGTGTCCGAGCAGTTCTAGGCGCTACAGTCTGGAACCGCGCGACCGCTACGGTCGCAGGTTCGAATCCTGCCTCGGGCATTGATGTGTGTGATGTCCTTAGGTTAGTTAGGTTTAAGTAGTTCTAGGGGACTGATGACCTCAGAAGTTAAGTCCCATACTGCTCAGAGCCATTTGAACCATTTGATTAAAACTTTCAGTTGACAGTCTCTTTTTACACTTACGTTACGCATAGAGACACTGGTTTCAACTTCTTTTCGTACAGATCAAAGTACAGTATCTTCCGATGCTACCACAGCAGATCTGAAAGGGACGAATACGATGGCTTTCCCCTCTCCGGATCCGATAAGCTGTTTCCGAGAAATTATAATGCAGGATATTTTACAAATGTTTTGACTATTTCAGATTTGAATAGCACACGAACTAATCGTGAAACAAAATTGAACATTTTACACAAGGTACAACATTTACGCAAGATTAGTTACGAAATACTACATCAGACAAATGACGACAATTCGCGGCCACACAACACTCGAGGCGCTTCACCTAGTTTTTGAACACGTTTCGTAACCCGTCCGCCGCTCGTGGTCTCGCGGTAGCGTTCTCGCTTCCCGAGCACGGGATCCCGGGTTCGATTCCCGGCGGGGTCAGGGATTTTCACCTGCCTCGAGATGACTGGGTGTTTGTGTTGTCCTCATCATTTCATCATCATCCAGGAAAGTGGCGAAATTAGACTGAGCAAAGATTGGGTAATTGTACGGGCGCTGATAACCACGCAGTTGAGCGCCCCACAAACCAAACATCATCATCATCATCACGTTTCGTAACTGCTGGAGTAGTTCTGGAAATTTCGTCGTTAACTCCATCTTCTAAATGTTGCAAGCTTCTCGGCCGATCCGATTACACTTTCGCCTTCAAATAACCACGTAGGTAAAAGTCTGACGCCTAGTTCGGGCGATTTTCAGATGGATATTTGACTTTCGATTCGATGTAATGGCAGTTGCACGGATGCTTCTAACCCAATTCAATATTTCTCCACGAGCGGGAATTGGATATCACGGCTTAATCTTGAAATGCTTACAAAAGGCACGTTGCACGCGGATGGAAGATTTGCCGTGGTGAAAGTAGCTCTCGACCACGAACGCACGATGTTGCTCCGACCAATACCACATGCTTACTGACCTACGTATGAGATGAAACTTGACACTCCGGGTCATTAATAGACGGCATCGCGTAGCTTTATCTCGTTTTTAGCGCGCGTTTTTCAAATTTTCAGTCGTCAAAACTTGTGAAACTTCATGTATTTAGAACTCTTGTTCTGAACATACAACTGGACGTCTGAAGCGGAAGTCCATGGTTTCACACCCAAATAAGGAAATAATCGGCTTTTCGTTGCCGATATAAAGAGGATTGAGAGCAAATGCAGGTTTGTTTTTCGTTGGTCCAGTATTTCGAATTTGTAGCTGGTCTCATCTGGTTACGGCCGGAGCGACCCATCACCAGGCCGCGACAGTTATGTTTCGTGAAATACCTGTTAACAGATATTTTATGACTAGATCAGAACTGAATAGGAAATCCTAGGAGGGTCGTTAAATAAGTAATGCCCCACATTTTTTAAAAAAATCTGTTAATATAGACGGACAAAGTCGTTGTTGTCCCTTCACATTTGATGTTTCTTCTGTACGCCGGTGTAGTTCCGAACCGTTCTGGCAGAAGGCAGAGCCGTAGTACAGCGTCAAGTTGGCGTCTACATACGACGCACGTTACGAACAGGGTTTGTGTGCAGAAAAAGAAACCGTAGTGAACATTCATAAACGTTTGTGTGCAGTGTATGGCAATGCTGCAGTTGATAGAAGTACAGTTGGGCGATGGGTAAACAAAGTTACGGGCTTAGTAGACGCAGAAACAGAGCTCCATGATCAGCCACGCTCGGAACGTCCTCTCACAGCCACTGCTCCAGACATCCTGAATTGTGCGGATGGGATCATTCGTGCCGACTGGCGCATCCCAACTCGACAATTGGCTCTACAGTTGTCGGTCAGCATTGGAAGTGCATCTGCAATGATCTAGACTCTCGGGTATTCAAAAAGGCGCTCACGATGGGTTCCACGAATGCTCACAGCGGACAACAAATGCAAAGAAAGGCCACATCATCTGAATTGTTGGAGCGTTTTGAGACCAATGGGGAACACACTTTAAAGATGACGAGAGTGTCAGTCACGCAGTGAAAGCATGGCTACGCCTATAGGACAAGAGCTTTTAAAAGCAGGGAATACATGCTCTTCCACAGCGTTGGCGTACGGCCATATAACGTGATGGAGACTATGTAGAAAGATAGGACATGGACAAGACATGTTGATGTATATTGTTACCAAATTATGACTCTTAACAATAACTATGTTCTGAGAAAAAATGTGGGGCATTGCTTCTTGAACGACCCTAGCACATACACTGTTCAAAATGGTTGACTTAATATAGTTACGATAATGCCCACATCGTTAAACAAACCTGCTCGTCGTATGATCCGCTAAATTCCTTCGTCACTTCAATTATTATTATTGCAATTAAATTTTACAAATTTTGATTTTGTGCGCATGAATATATACATTACACGACAACTTTTGCCTTTTTTTTGTGGTTTTAGGGCGCACAACTTCAATGGTCATTAGCGCCCTGACTACGTTAAGAATGCACCGCGAGGCACAAGTTTAAAACAACTAAAAGGGAAAACACGATAAAAGACAGACTGACAGGCATAGGATTAAAAAACAGCATCATCAAATGTCCTTTGAGAGGTTTGTCAAATTGATAAAACGAAGAACACGAGCAGCTGCTCGTGGGTCATCCGCTAAAATGGCATCGAAAGTACTTGGCAGTTTAAGATCTAGACGCAGTGTGTTAAAATCTGGACAGGACATTAAAATGTGTCGAACCGTCAGTAAGTGCCCACATGGGCAGAACGGCGCCGGCGCAGCCGTCAGCAGATGGCGATGGCTGAACCGGCAGTGTCCAATTCTTAACCGGGCCAAAACTACCTCCTCCCGCCGAGAAGGGCGTGAGGAGGACGTCCAAGCCACGGGAAGAGGTTTTAAGGCCCGAAGCTTGTTGTCTGTAAGTGCAGCCCAATCGGCATGCCACAGCGATAGAATGCGCTGACAAATGACCCTGCTAAAATCGGACGAAGGGACACAACAAGAAGCTGTCCGAGGCTGGAGGACCGCAGCCTTGGCCGCGGCATCTGCAGCTTCGTTCCCAGGGATACCGACATGGCCAGGAACCCACATAAAGCTAACTGGAGAACCGACGTCCACCAGCTGCTGAAGAGAGCGTTGGATCCGGTGTACGAAAGGGTGAACCGGGTACGGATCACTGAGGCTCTGGATGGCGCTCAGGGAGTCGGAGCAGATGACATAAGCAAAATGTCGGTGGCGGCAGATGTAAAGAACAGCCTGGTAGAGGGCAAAGAGCTCAGCTGTGAAGACCGAACAATGGCCATGGAGCCGGTATTTGAAACTTTGTGCCCCGACAATAAAGGAACACCCGACCCCGTCATTGGTCTTAGAGCCATCTGTATAAATGAAAGTCATGTTGATGAACTTCGAACGAAGTTCCAAAAAACGGGAATGGTAGACCGAACCGGGGTAACCTCTTTTGGGAGCGAGCTGAGGTCAAGATGAACGCGGACCTGAGCCTGGAGCCAAGGTGGCGTGTGGCTCTCGCCCATTCGAAAGGTTGCAGGGAGTGAAAAATTAAGGTGTTGAAGGAGGCGACGAAAGCGAACTCCAGGGGGTAGCAGGGCAGAGACATACAACCCGTATTGACGGTCGAGAGAGTCGTCAAAAAAGGAACGATAAGACGGATGGTCGGGCATTGACAGTAGCCGACAGGCATACCGACAAAGCAGTATATCGCGCCGGTAGCTGAGTGGCAATTCGCCAGCGTCAGCGTGAAGACTCTCTACGGGACTAGTATAAAATGCTCCGATCGCAAGTCGTAAACCCCTATGTTGTATGGAGTTGAGACGGCGTAAGATGGATGGCCGTGCAGAGGAGTATACGAAGCTCCCATAATCCAGCTTGGAGCGGACGATCGACCGATATAGACGAAGTAGGACGGTTCGATCCGCTCCCCACGACATACCACTGAGAACACGGAGGACATTTAAAGAACGGGTACAACGGGCGGCCAAATATGACACATGTCGAGACCAGCTAAGTTTCCTGTCAAATGTAAGGCCTAAAAATTTGGTCGTCTCCACGATTGGGAGAGCAACGGGACCGAGTCGTAAGGACGGTGGGAGAAACTCTTTGTAGCGCCAGAAGTTAATACAGACCGTCTTCTCGGCAGAAAAACGGAAGCCATTGGCGACACTCCAGGAGTAAAGACGGTCAAGAGAACGCTGAAGACAGCGCTCCAGGACAGGTGTACACTGCGCGCTGCAATAGATGGTAAAATCGTCCACGAAAAGGGAGCCTGATACATCAGCTGGGAGGCAATCCATTATTGGATTGATCGCGATGGCGAAGAGAGCGACGCTCAAAACTGAGCCCTGTGGCACCCCATTCTCCTGGCGAAAGGTGTCGGACAGGACAGAACCCACACGTACCCTGAACTGTCGATCCATTAAAAAGGAACGAATAAAAAGAGGGAGGCGACCGCGAAGGCCCCATGTATGCATGGTGCGGAGAATGCCCGCCCTCCAACAGGTGTCGTAAGCCTTCTCCAAATCAAAGAACACAGCCGCGGTCGGGCGCTTCCGCAAGAAGTTATTCATAATGAAGGTCGACAAGGTAACCAGATGGTCAACAGCAGAGCGGCGCCTACGAAATCCACATTGTACATTGGTAAGTAGGCGTCGAGACTCGAGCAGCCAAACCAATCGAGAGTTAACCATTCGCTCCATCACTTTACAGACACAGCTGGTAAGCGAGATAGGTCGATAACTGGAAGGCAAGTGCTTGTCCTTCCCCGGCTTAGGAATCGGGACAACAATAGACTCGCGCCAGCATGCGGGAACATGTCCCTCAATCCAGATGCGATTGTATGTACGAAGAAGAAAACCTTTACCCGCAGGAGAAAGGTTCTTCAGCATCTGAATATGAATAGAATCAGGCCCTGGAGCGGAGGACCGTGATCGGCCAAGTGCGTTTTCGAGTTCCCACATGGTGAATGGGGCATTATAACTTTCACAATTCGAGGAGCGAAAGTTAGGTGGCCTAGCCTCCTCTGCCTGTTTGCGGGGGAGGAAGGCAGGGTGGTAATGAGCGGAGCTCGAAACCTCTGCGAAAAAGCGGCCGAAGGCATTGGAGACAGCCTCAGGGGCCACAAGGACGTCATTCGCGACCTTCAAGCCAGAAACTGGTGAGTGGGCCTTAGTGCCAGATAGCCGGCGCAGGCTACCCCAGACAACAGAAGATGGAGTAAAACTGTTGAAGGTGCTTGTGAAAGCAGCCCAGCTGGCTTTCTTGCTTTCTTTAATAATACGACGACACTGAGCACGTAATCGTTTAGAATTGATACAATTCGCCACTGTAGGGTGGCGTTTAAAGGTGCGTAAAGCACGTCGACGAGCACGTAAAGCGTCTCTACATGCTGCGGACCACCAGGGGACCGGTACGCGACGTGGAGAAGAAGTAGGGTGTGGGATGGAATATTCAGCAGCAGCGAGAATGACTTCCGTGAGGTGGGCGACCTGACGATCGCAGCTTGGGAAGGTTTGATCCTGAAAGGTCGCCCTGGAAGAGAAGAGCCCCCAGTCTGCCTTGGAGATGGTCCAACTAGAGGAGCACGGAGAGGGGGTATGCTGCAGGAGATGGATAACACACGGGAAGTGGTCGCTCGAATATGTATCAGAATGTGCATACCACTCAAACCGGCGTGCAAGTTGGGGAGTACATATAGAGAGGTCTAAATGGGAATAGGTGTGAGATGTGTCCGAAAGAAAAGTAGGGGCGCCAGTATTGAGGCAGACAAGATTGAGCTGGTTGAAAAGGTCTGCTAACAAGGAGCCCCTCGGGCAGGATGCTGGAGAGCCCCAAAGGGGATGGTGGGCATTGAAGTCTCCAGTTAACAAAAATGGTGCAGGTAGCTGAGAAATAAGTTGCATCATGTCTGCCCTGGTAACGGCAGATGACGATGGAGTGTAAACGGTACAAAAGGAAAACGTAAAAGTGGGGAGAGTAATGCGGATGGCAACTGCCTGCAGGCCGGTGTGCAACGTGATGGGATCGTAGTAAATATCATCCCGGACCAGCAACATAACCCCTCCATGAGCTGGGATACCTACCATAGGGGGTAGGTCAAAACGCACAGAGGTGTAGTGTGCCAAGGCAATTTGATCGCATGGGCGTAGCTTCGTTTCCTGGAGGGCTACGACGAGCGGACGGTGCAAGCGGAGCAGCAACTTCAAGTCCTCTCGGTTGGAGCGAATGCTGCGAATATTCCAGTGAATAAGTGCCATCGTAAGAAAAGGAAGATGAAAGAAGGGGTCACCTCGAAGGCCGCTGAGGGCCTGGCTTCGAGCGAGCACTGCCGTCGCTATCAGTAGGCGGACAGTCATCGTCCATTGGGTCGATAGGTTCATCGGCCATCTCGGGAGGATGGCCGGGAGGGGGAGCTTCCTCCGCCAGTGAACGGCCAGATGTTCGGCTACCAGCGGTGCGGCCAGGCGAAACGGATGACGGCCTGGGGCGGCAACCGCTGGGTGGCGCAGGAGAAGAAATGCGCCGTGGCGGAGAAGGAGAACTGTGCTTCCTATGAGCCTTTTTGGAAGGACGTTTGGTGGAAGTACCGGTCGAAGGCTGGGAGGTCGAGGTACGTAGGAAGTCTGCACGGGATGGTTCCTTCTTGAAGGCTCGTGCATCTGACTTCGGGGTCTTCGTCTTAGCAGAAGCTGATGAAGGGGCTGGTGTCTGTGGGGTGATGGGAGGAAGAGGAGACGTCGACCGCGCGATCTTAGCACTGGCCGAACGGACGACCGTGGTGCTGAAGGTCAGATCGCATGTCTGGGTTGCTACCTCCCTGGTAGTCCGAGGAGAGGCGAGGACAGTACTGTATTTCCCCGCTGGGAGCAGCGCGGGCTTCCTACTAGCCAATAGCTTGCGAGCAGCCGAGGTGGACACTTTCTCTTTGACCCGAATTTCTTGGATACAGCGTTGTTCCTTATAGACAGGACAGTCGCGGGAGGATGCGGCATGGTCACCCTGACAGTTCACACAACGAGGAGACGGAGGTGGACAGTCACCCTCATGGGCATCCCTGCCACAAGTGACACATTTAGCCGCATTGGAACAAGACTGTCGAGTGTGATTGAAACGCTGACACTGGTAGCAGCGCGTAGGTGTCGGGACATAGGGGCGAACAGAAATAACCTCGTAGCCCGCCTTGATGCGCGATGGCAGCTTAACACTATCGAAGGTCAAGAAAAGTGTCCGGGTCGGTACAAGGTCATTGTTGACTTTTTTCATGACCCTATGGACAGCCGTCACGCCTTGCTCAGCGAGGAAAGAATGAATCTCCTCGTCAGTCAATCCGTCGAGGGAGCTAGTATAGACTACACCACGAGACGAATTCAAAGTTCGGTGGGCCTCCACCCGGACAGGGAACGTGTACAGGAGGGTGGCCCGAAGCAGTTTTTGTGCCTGAAAGGCACTCTCAGTTTCTAGTAATAAGGTACCGTTACGCAACCTGGTACAAGATTTGACAGATCCGGCTATGGCATCTACGCCCTTCTGGATAACGAAAGGGTTGACAGAGGAAAAATCCTTTCCGTTCTCAGATCGAGAAACGACGAGGAACTGTGGGGCAGGCGGTAGTACTTTTGTCACTGGTGGCTGGTCACGTTTCCGTTTTTGGGCAGAAGTCGAAAGCGATGGAGTAGAATCCATTGCGGAGGAATCCCCCATGATTGCCAGCGTCTCCGATGGCGCGCTCCTTCCCTGTGGGGACCCTCTCAGAGGGCACTCCCGCCTTAGGTGAATGTTTACACCTCAGGTCACACCTCCCGAGAAACAGACGGAGGGACCAATCGGCATGGTCAGAAGGTATCAGCTCAGGCAATCACCCCTCCCCGGGCCTGGCCTTTACCAGGGGGTACGCGCGTGCCTTACATGTCTACCCAGGGCGGGGACTTACGCGTTACCCCGTCACCGGCTACGCGTGCGAACGCGTGGGTCGGCCTTCAGGCACGCACAGGGAGGAAGGAAGAAGAGGAAAAAGAAGAGAGAGAGGGAGAAAGAGGACAGACTGTCTCAAACGCCGAGGCGGAGACCAGAGAAGGCAAGGAGAAGAAGGCAATGAGAAGGCAAGGAGAAGGAGGCAATGAGGAGGCAAGGAGAAGAAGTCAAGGGAAAGAGTAAGGAAGACAGTGAGGTGGAGAAGAGCAAAGAAAGGAACCAACCAAAGGAAGGAAGAAACGAGAAGTGAAAAACCAAAAAGACCACAATTATAGGTCGTGGAACCGTCCGTCTCCGGACGCAGGCGCTAACTACCCCCGTGAGGGGGATGGACTCCTTTTAGTCGCCTCTTACGACAGGCAGGAATACCTCGGGCCTATTCTAATCCCCGGACCCGCAGGGGGGAACTTTTGCCTGAGAGCGTAAATCAGTAGTTCACCGATCTCAGACTTTATTGTCAATGTAACATGCGTCACTACTACTAGAACTGAGGCTCACGAACCTAACATGAACAAGCAGCGCACACGATTCTGTCACAGCCTTTGACGTATAACTGAGAGGAGGGGAGGTGGTTGTTTCAAATCTTACCACAAGCAAACCCAATAGTGACACGTATTTCCGGACTTATGTCCACTGGTCTCATGAACAAGTGGGCTGAAATAGCCCCGTGGAAAATAATCGAGAGGGCTAAGCTCATATTACCGTGCAGGGTGGGAAAACCAGCAATGAGTATTTCAACTGACTGCAAAATGATGTACGTAATGCCCGTTTTGAAGAAGAGTCCACCGACAGATATGCTTATGTAACTACGAGGGTTGGAACTTAAATAGTGGCAACTATTTATTCACAACAGATACAAAAGAGTTACATGTTTGCACCTGTTACTGTTCTTCAAAGTTGTCACCAGCGTTGTGTAGAACCCGTTGCCAGCGATGTGGAAGGCATAGTATACCGTTAGCAGTGCCTGTTCTGTTGATGGTGCGAATGGAGTTGTCTACTGCCTGTCGAATCTCTCGAACAGTTCGGAAGCGAATGCCTTGAAATGGTTCCTTCATCTTCGGAATCAAATCAAAGTCACAAGGACTTAAGTACGGGGAGTATGGTGGATGGTACAGTACTTCACAGTACGCCCGCGCATTGTCGTGCAAAATGATAGGTGGGTTGCGAAAAAACTGTCGCTGCTTCTTTCGCAAAGCATTATGGGTCGCCGTGAAAGTCGAAAGTGCGTCAAAAACTTATGGTGATTCTCGTGTACGACTGTGATGGTGTTATCCTAACGCCACGGCAGGCTGTCAATGCACAGTATCACTGTTCGTTTTTGGAGCATCACCTACGACCAGCTTTGCGAAAGAAGCGGCGACACTTTCTGCGCAACCCACCCATTATTTTGCACGACAATGCGTGGGCGCATACAGCGCAAGCTGTGGCTACCCTGTCCGGTCGATGGGACTGGGGAGTGCTGTACCATCCACCATACTCTCCGGACTTAAGTCCTTGTGGCTTTGATTTGCTTCCGAAGATGAAGGAACCACATCGTGGCATTCGCTTCAGAATTCCAGAGATTCGACGGGCAGTAGACCGCTCCATTTGCACCATCAACAGAACAGGCTCTGCTAACGGTATACTACGCCCTCCACATCGCTGGCAACGGGTTCTACACAACACTGGTGACTACTTTGAAGGACTGTAACAGGTGCAAACATGTAACTCTTTTGCATCGGTTGTGAATAATTAGTTGCCACTATTTTAGTTCCAACCCTCGTAAATTCACCCTCTTCTAGAGTTGCGGAATACAAATGATACCCGCATATCGTACTCATACTGGAGACAGAAAATCACCTCTGTAAGAATCAACATGAGCTCAGCACGTTGACTTTGAAGAGAATTAGTCACAACACGATGGAATGTTATACGACCGTTGCTGATCATGATACATGCAAATCAGCTGATAGATAACGTCGTAAATTTTGTGAAAGTGTTCGCAAATGATACTTCTGTGTACAGGATGAGTCGGGAGGAAAGGTACATACTTTGAGGGGTGATAGTATTGGTGGTACTGAACAGAAAAACTTTGAATGAATGTAAGTCTTTTCTTAACCGTATCTGATATACAGCTGTTTGATATCACGGGCGTCAATCGCATGACCTTCAACGGCACTCACATGCGAATACAATCAAAGCAACATTAGGCTACGGTGTGTTGCCTTTACGGACCATTTCAATACCCACTTCACTCTTGCACATTCCATACGGCCAGTCACACAGTACCTCACTTAAAGGTATCCTGGGCGTTGGATCGGTCTCCGTGGTGTCATTTCTTGGCCACGTCGCCGGGGAGTAATTTCTAGACCATCGAGGTCATCCGATCTTACTCCATTAGATTACTCTGTGGGGATGGCTTAAGAGTGAAGTCTAAAGAGCAGAGTGGAATTTCTCGCTAGTACTTTACATGTGTGCGCTCAAATAAAGGACCTTGCGAATGAGCTCAGCAACTATATACAAGAGCTGCAAAATGCATTGCACCTGTTGAGAGGAAATGTACAAAGTTAAACAAAATATGAAAGCACAGTATTTCATTTACTATTACCTAAATTTGTGCTGTTCCCCAGAAATTATTCAGAACAGGACTTATGTTCATACGGCTTTTTTTTTGTTAAGAATCACTAGTACTATCACCCCTCGAGGCATGCACCTTTCCCTCTGACTCACCCTTGTAGGAAAGTCGCAATGGTTGTTGCAGGGACTGGAAACTGACACCCTGCATTAACAAATGTAACGACACTGAAACTGTTCCGACCAGTGCTCACCACCACATCTTTCTTGCGTGATGGGAAGTTCTTCGAACAGATACACGCAGTCGTCATAGGATCCCCTCCAACGACAGGCATCGCTAACCTACACAGGCTGATTCCGAGATGACATTACAAACATTCAGGGATAATGAAGAAGTGTAAGTGTATCAGTTTCAGGTAAAGGAGACTGGTCCGAGAACGTCCGAGTGGAAAGTCATTACCGAAAATCCTTCTGATACTGCTGACAATGGAATACAAGTATCGGTGCTGTTTTTGCTAAGATTGAAGGGTAGGCAGTTTTCAGAGGTGGTAGTATCGGCCAGAACAAAAAATTGTGAGCACTTGTTCATATTCGCTTCTGTGAAACACAGCTGTTCTACTGAAGAAGTGCGCATTGCTCTTAACCCCGTGAGGTGTTCGGTCTGTTTTGATCTCCAAGAGTTTTTGATAGTCTGTGAGTTTGAAAATATTTGGTGTTAATGAACTGCCTTCATTGATTTTGTCTCTTAGTGACGTATAAAATGGTTCAAATGGCTCTAAGCACTATGGGACTTAACATCTGAGGTTATCAGTCCCCTATACTTAGAATTACTTAAACCTGACTAATCTAAGGACATCACAAACATTCATGCCTGAGGCAGGATTCGTACCTGCGACCGTGGCAGCAGCGCGGTTCCGGACAGAAGCACCTAGAACCGCTCGGCTACAGCGGACAGCTTAGTGAAGTATATTCTGACATAAAATAATATCTTGGAGCTTTAGTTTGGCCTCAATAGAGACGGCCATTCTGAAAGTGTTTGTTCGAATCTTTTTAGACCCTGTGTATTTCAATCTTCATTATTACAACAAATCCTGACAATATTCAATTTGTTAAGAATGGAACGTGTATGGATGCAGTAAGGTAGGTATAAAGAAGTGAAGTCATTGTTGTTTTAAACAATGGAATGTCTATTTCCGCAGGGAGGAGGGAAGGCGGAGTGCGAGTCATTGTTTTGTTGCTGTAACCAAATCAGTATGTAAAGTGATTCATTTATACTCAGGAAGACATGATGTTTCCTGGTCCCTGTTTCAATCTAGTGACCGATTTTAGAATCACATGAAGGGGGCCGCACTAGAAGTCTCCATAGGCAGTTTCTAGCATTTTCAAATTTTTTTTTTAACTGTGAGACATGACGTTGTGCCACAGAGCGTTTGTAAATATCTTTGGTTCGACATATCTACGTGCTGTATCATATACTAAAGCTACACTATGTGATCAGACGTATACGGACACCTGTCTGAAAATGACTTAAAAGCTCATGGCGTCCTCCATCGATAATGCTGGAATTCAGTACGGTGTTGGCCCACCCATACCTTTGATGACAGCTTCCACTCTCTCAGGCATACGTTCAATCAGGTGCTGGAAGGTTTCTTGGGGAATGGCAGCCCATTCTTTACAGAGTGCTGCACTGAGGAGAGGTATCGATGTCGGTCGGTGAGGGTTGCCACGAAGTCGGCGTTCCAAAACATCCAAAGGTGTTCGATAGGATTCAGGTCAGAACTCTGTGCAAGCCAGTCCATTACAGGGATGTTATTGTCGTGTAACCATTCCGCCCAGGCCGTGCATTGTGAACTGGTGCTCGACCGCGTTGAAAGATGCAATCGCCATCCCCCATTTGCTCTTCAACAGTGGGAAGCAAGAAGGTGCTTAAAACATCAATGTAAGCCTGTGCTGTGATAGTGCTACGCAAAACAACAACGGGTGCTTGCCCCCTCCATGAAAAACACGACCACATCATAACACCATCGGCTCCGAATTTTACTGTTGGCACTACACACGCTGCCAGATGACGTTCACCGGGCATTCGCCATACCCACACCCTGCCATCGGATCGCCACATCGTGTACAGTGATTCGTCACTCTACATAACTTTTTTCCACTGTTCAGTCGTCCAATGTTTGCGCTCCTTACACCAAGCTCGGCGTCGTTTGGCATGTACCGGCGTGATGTGTGGCTTATGAGTAGCCGCTCGGCCATGAAATCCAAGTTTTCTCACCTCCCGCCTAAGTGCCATAGTACTTGCAGTGTATCCTGATGCAGTTTGGAATTCCTGTATTATATGGTCTGGATAGATGTCTGCCTATTACACATTACGGTCCTCTTCAACTGTCGATGGTCTCTGTCAGTCAACAGACGAGGTCTCCCTGTGCGCTTTTGTGCTGTACGTATCCCTTCACGTTTCCAATTCACTATCGCATCGGAAACAGTGGACCTAGGGATGTTTAGGAGTGTGTAAATCTCGCGTACAGACTTATGACACAAGTGCTACCCAATCGCCGGACCACGTTCGAAGTTCGTGAGTTCTGCGGAGTGCCTCATTCTGCTCTCTCACGATGTCTAATGACTACTGAGGTCGCTGATATGGAGTACCTGGCAGTAGGTGGCTGCACAATGCACCTAATATGAAAAACTTATGTTTTGGGGCGTGTCTGGATACCTTTGATCACATAGTGTATCTCGAAAATATTGTTAATTCTCCGTTACAGAATTTTATGACAAAAAAATTCTACGCATTTTAAAACTACACTGCGCAACAGAATTAAGGGAGCACTTCTCGAAAAAAAAAATTGTGTCGCATTACGATATGTAAGTTTGAAATATGGCTCCAAGGTGGCTACAATCTTCCTCTGTATGGGTGCAAAAGCGTGGCGCCCTGCGACGTCACAATCGGGCTCAACGAAGCTTGAAACAGGAAACCGTTGACCCATGCGAAAAAAGGCCAGAACTCAGAAGCTCATGTTGGTTGTAAAGTGGGCTAATGACGTACCATTGGCATGTAACTTCACCACAGTTCTGCCGAAAGCCTCCGTAAATGTGTCAGACGGTTTGGAGGGGGTGGGGGGGGTGGTCCTCATACTCTTTCTTACCCACATTTCAACCCTTCTTTTTCGCCTCTGCGATAGATGTCAGAACGTGACACCCAGCGTTGAAGTCAATCATTTTATGAGTGGCTGAGGAAAACATTTCAGACATATCGCTGCTCAGAATCGATCGAAAACACTCAGGGAGTTGCATAAAGGCATGAACGAAACCACCTCCTTCCTTGGGACGTTGATTCCCACACATTCTGCAGTCGAAAACGACGAAGAGCAACAGTAAGACGTTCTGGACAATCTTTGATACTCCTGACGCTTCAACCCTTCTCTAAGGACATTAGGTCATTATGGGCTAGCATCCCTACTGAACGTGATCTCATCCCTTTGGATTGCAGTGCGACAGCAGTTTTTGCTCTGGCGTACAGATTGGAACCACTAAGGACCATTCAAAGTCATTCGACGAAATTTGAAAGTGATCCGAAGCAGAAAACGGGTCTTGTCTTTTTCAGTGGTCCTGAACTATGTCCTCCTGTGGCGTGATCGTAGAGGGTTGCGACATTGATACATTCGTGAATAAAGTGGCGAAGGGTCCCTCTAAGAACCCCCCCCCCCCCCCTGTTCGACAATATCCTCGGTGGGAGTCGCCTCCATTTATTGAGAATTTCAAAATAATGTGCATTTACAGAGAAAAACTTCAATAGTGCTAGGTGCCTCCAGATAGGCAACCACTTGATACACCTCCCGTGCCAGTTGCTTTCGAAACAATTCTGGCATGATGTTAACCAATGTGTTTCTATTGTGCTGCAGAAGTTTCGCTGCGAGGCCCTTTCATATCCTCTTTACAGCATCAATCTCTCCCCAAGCAATTTCCATATTTTTGAGCCCTGAAGAAACAGTTTCGTCGCCGTTCAAATGGTTCTGAGCACTATGCGACTTACCTTCTGAGGTCATCAGTAGCTTAGAACTTAGAACTAATTAAACCTAACTAACCTAAGGACATCACACACATCCATGCCCGAGGCAGGAATCGAACCTGCGACCGTAGCGGTCACGCGGTTCCAGACTGAAGCACCTACAACCGCACGGCCACACCGGCCGGCTTCGTCGCCGTGGATTTGCTTCTGGTGAACGGGTGCCTGCCTGGGTACAATCTGGGTCCCTAGGCAACTGCAAATATTTTTCCATGAAGCCATTGACCGTCTTCACTCACTGTCGGATAAATGTATCAACAGGCATGGAGATTACTTTTGAAGTATTAAACAGTTTACTTCCTTTCGTCCAATCTCTCTCGTTTTCATTTGACTGCCCTTTATACAACAGATGCGAGAGGAAGTTAACATCGAAATGTGGCTGACGCCTTAACGTTCTTACGATTGGCAAACGGTGCTATCTTCAAGAACTAACGCAAAATATAGTGGACGATCAGAAATAAGAGACAATGCCAGAGCAAGAGAAAAGATTAACTGGAAACAAACATTGAGCAGTATTATCTTTGAGGTTTATGTGACAAATCCAATGTTCAAGTTTTCGGAAATACAAACGGACGGTATATATATATATGTGTGTGTGTGTGTGTGTGTGTGTGTGTGTGTGTGTGTGTGTGTGTGTGTGTGTGTGCGCGCGCGCGCGCGTGTGTAATCCGTCTGGTTTGGTGCAGCCCGCCATAATTTCCATTTCAGTGCTAATCTCTTCATGTCAAGATGGCATCTACACACAGTCTTCAATTCTTTGTCGTATATACTTTAATATCTGTCTTCTTCTGCAATTTTTGCCCTCTACGACACCCTCAGTGCAAGTTACTTCTTAATGTATTACGGTAATACACATGCAATGATACTGTCCTTTCTTCTAGCCAGTGTTTCCATCTCTCAAACGCTCTCTTCGGATTTCCCTACAGTGCATGATTCATTTCGACATATTGATGTGTTCGAGACGTAAATTTTTTTCTTCGATTCAGGCCTGTGTTTGATACTATATCATAGTCTTTTCTGGCGAGAAACCATTAGAACTAGCACCAAAATTTCGGCTGATACAAGTGAAGGTAGTTTCAGGAGAAGACGCATACTGACGTCCGAGTGTAATTCCTGCATTTTTCTCTCCTTGCCGCTCCAGTGTTCATATTCCAAATAGGACCTGTTGCTGCATCAAAGTGTATGAATCGCAGATGGAAGAGTCTGCCTCAACCGCTGGTGCGTCAGAGTTATCTTGCACCACGTAACAGTGAACCCAATCAAGTTGAGATAATGCGCCACGCATCAACAAACAGTGCGTCTTTTGAGAGGAAAGAATCAAGTATTGCAATGAGAGCTGAATACTGAATTCGAGGTGTAAACATCCGAAAATCGTGAAATAGGTAATTGAGAGACACAAGCTGATAATATGGATAATAATTAAATGGCGAAGCAGTTCGGACTACCAGTACGGGAAGAAGAGTTGGAGTACTGTACCAGACGTAATGGAGGAGTGGAAATATAACAGGCAGTTTCTTCGAAGGGGTTGACTTACATGCCTATGATACCCGGATCATATCCAGATAATCTCTCGAATTCAACGTAAGGAGGAATTACAGATGCAGCCGTGAAGAAACTGGAGCAACTGAACACACGAAGATTCAGTACCTAGCTCGCAGGGTCAGAGGCGACAAAGAGTTATTCATTGCATCGTTGATCGTCTTCTGGAGATCTCACTAAGAATGTCAATGTTCAGACGTATCGAGAGAGTCTAGGTATATATTAAGAAAAGGAAGGCAGCCTGTAGGAACATAGTCTGTACAATGTGTGAACAATAAACTATCGCTATTCTACTTAACGCTACCTGTGCTGAAAGTAAAGCTGTCACCAATCCGAGGGTGATAGGTATCGTCCTGTTGGAGGTAGTTTTGCCATTGACATACTCAGCCAATTATATGGGGACCTACAATTTAACGCGGATTCAGAACCACGATGTAATTCGGCTTTTTTTTTCAAGTCAACAAACATTGCTAGATCTGAAAGAACTGATAAGTGACAGATAAATGTAATCGTGTGATGTAGAAGATAAGCTGCTAATTTTCCATAAGCTGCTACCTCGCCTATACACGGCCCAATCACATTGTTATGACCACCGGCTATGTTATACCTCAGCGTACAATAATCACTCACAGACCACAGGTGGCACCATTAACAGTGGAATGGCTCTGAGCACTAAGGGACTTAACATCTGAGGTCATCAGTCCCCTAGAACTTAGAACTACTTAAACCTAACTAACCTAAGGACATCACACACATCCATGCCCGAGGCAGGATTCGAACCTGCGTCCGTGGCGGTCGGGCGGTTCCAGACTGGAGCGCCTAGAACCGCTCGGCCACACCGGCCGTCCATTAACAATGGAGGGTATTTAAAGCGTGTCGTAAATGCGCGGAATGTAGTGCAGTCGTTTTAGTGCGGAAACGAATCGGTTTATCTGACTTCTAAAAGAACACAGTCATTGGCTTTCGGACAAAGGGTGGAAACATTCTTGAAATGGATAAGTCTGTAACCTGCATGCCGCCATGTCTAAAGTATACAGTGTATGGCAAAATGGTGCTATCCAAAGCTGGCGCCGCGGCAACTGTGGCGCACCCCGGGCCGTAGATTACTCACGAAATCATTTGTTGTGTTCAGTTTAGTTACAATACAACGTATATAAGCTTATGAACAATACTCATGTTTTCAAGACACTAAAATTCCTACTAATTCTGTTTGCTTAGGAATGGTAGATGTGTTACGTTGAAATTTATGTCACATATTAATTTCTGCAGTCCCTTGGCGATGAAAGAAGTGAAGATTCGAAGTAAATGCAATCAAAATATAAGGCCATTTATATCACATATTTTCATATTCGCAAACTCAGTTATTAAAACCAGCAGGGTGCTTCCCGTAAGTCTGGAACCATGAAATTTTCCAAGAAGCAAGGATACACACTACAACCAAAGGAAAAAACAGAAAACTGTTAATTTGTAATTATTTCTACATCTACGTGATTACTCCGCTATTCACAATTAAGTACCTGGCAGAGGGTTCAATGAACCACTTTCAAGCTGTCTCCCTACCGTCCCACTCTCGAACGGCACGCGGGCAAAACGAGCACTTAAATTTTTCTGTGCGAGCCCTGATATCTCTTATTTTATCGTGATGATCGTTTCTCCCTATGTAGGTGGGTGCCAACAGAATGTTTTCGCAATCGAGGAGAAAACTGGTGATTGAAATTTCATGATAAGATCCCATCGCAATGAAAAACGCCTTTGTTTTAATGATTGCCACTCCAATTCACGTATCATGTCCGTAACACTATCTCCCCTATTTCGCGATAATACAAAACGAGAAGCCCTTCTTTGTACTTTTTCGATGTGATCCGTCATTACCACCTGATGCGGATCCCACACCGCACAGCAGTACTCCAGAATAGGGCGGACAAGCGTGTTGTAAGCAATCTCTTTAGTAGACCTGTTGCACCTTCTAAGTGCCAATTAATCGCAGTCTTTGGTTTGCTCTACCCACAACATTATCTATGTGATCGTTCTAATTTAGGTTGTTTTTAATTGTAATCCCTAAGTATTTAGTTGAATTTACAGCCTTCAGATTTGTGTGACTTATCGCGTAATCGAAATGTAGCTGATTTCTTTTAGTACTCATGTGAATAACTTGACACTTTTCTTTATTCAGGGTCAATTGCCACTTTTCGCACCATACAGATATCTTTCTAAATCATTTTGCAAGTCGCTTTGATCATCTGATGACTTTACAATACGGTAAATGACATCATCTGCAAACAATCTACGACGGCTACTCAAATTGTCTCCTATGTCGTTAATATAGATCAGTAACAATAGAGGGTCTATAACACTCCGTCCTATCCCCGTGAACCATGGACCTTGCCGCTGGTAGGGAGGCTTGCGTGCCTCAGCGATACAGATGGCCGTACCGTAGGTGCAACCACAACGGAGGTGTATCTGCTGAGAGGCCAGACAAACGTGTGGTTCCTGAAGAGGGGCAGCAGCCTTTTCAGTAGTTGCAGGGGCAACAGTCTCGATGACTGACTGATCTGGCCTTGCAACACTAACCAAAACGGCCTTGCTGTGCTTGTACTGCGAACGGCTGAAAGCAAGGGGAAACTACAGCAATAATTTTTCCCGAGGGCATGCAGCTTTACTGTTTGGTTAAATGATGATGGCGTCCTCTTGGGTAAAATATTCCGGAGGTAAAATAGTCCCCCATTCGGATCTCAGGGCGGGGACTACTCAAGAGGACGTCGTTATCAGGAGAAAGAAAACTGGCGTTCTACAGATCGGAGCATGGAATGTCAGATCCATTAATCGGGCAGGTAGATTAGAAAATTTAAAAAGGGAAATGGATAGGTTAAAGTTAGATATAATGGGAATTAGTGAAGTTCGGTGGCAGGAGGAACAAGACTTCTGGTCAGGTGAATACAGGGTTATAAATACAAAATCAAATAGGGGTAAAAAAATAGGAGTGCGGGTAAGCTACTACCAACTGCATAGTGAACGCATTATTGTGGCCATGATAGACACGAAGCCCATGCCTACTACAGTAGTACAAGTTCATATGCCAACTAGTTCTGCAGATGATGAAGAAATTGATGAAATGTATGATGAGATAAAAGAAATTATTCAGGTAGTGAAGGGAGATGAAAATTTAATAGTCATGGGTGACTGGAATTCGAGAGTAGGAAAAGGGAGAGAAGGAAACATAGTGGGTGAATATGGATTGGGGGAGAGAAATGAAAGAGGAAGCCGACTGGTAGAATTTTGCACAGAGCATAGCTTAATCATAGCTAACACTTGATTCAAGAATGATAAAAGAAGGTTGTATACGTGGAAGAATCCTGGAGATACTAGAAGGTATCAGATAGATTATGTAATGGTAAGGCAGAGATTTAGGAACCAGGTTTTGAATTGTACGACATTTCCAGAGGCAGATGTGGACTCTGACCACAATCTATTGGTTATGAACTGTAGATTAAACCTGAAGAAACTGCAAAAAGGTGGGAATTTAAGGAGATGGGACCTGGATAAAGTGACTAAACCAGAGGTTGTACAGAGTTTCAGGCAGAGCATAAGGGAACAATTGACAGGAATGGGGCAAAGAAATACAGTAGAAGAAGAATGGGTAGCTCTGAGGAATGAAATAGTGAAGGCAGCAGAGGAGCAAGTAGGTAAAAAGACGAGGGCTAGCAGAAATCCTTGGGTAACAGAAGAAATATTGAATTTAATTGATGAAAGGAGAAAATATAAAAACGCAGTAAATGAAGCAGGGAAAACTGAATACAGACGTCTCAAAAATGAGATCGACAGGAAGTGCAAAATGGCTAAGCAGGGATGGCTAGAGGACAAATGTAAGGATGTAGAGGCTTATCTCATGAGGGGTAAGATAGATACTGCCTACAGGAAAATTAGAGACCTTTGGAGAAAAGAGAGCCACTTGTATGAATATCAAGAGCTCATATGGAAACCCAGTTCTAAGCAAAGAAGGGAAAGCAGGAAGGTGGAACTAATATATAGAGGGTCTATACAAGGGCGATGTACTTTAGGACAATATTATGGAAATGGAAGAGGATGTAGATGAAGATGAAATGGGAGATACGATACTGCGTGAAGAGTTTGACAGAGCACTGAAAGACCTGAGTCGAAACAAGGCCCCGGGAGTAGACGACATTCCATTAGAACTACTGACGGCCTTGGGAGAGACAGTCCTGACAAAACTCTACCATCTGGTGAGCAAGATGTATGAGACAGGCGAAATACCCTCAGACTTCAAGAAGAATATAATAATTCCAATCCCAAAGAAAGGTGTTGACAGATGTGAAAATTACCGAACTATCAGTTTAATAAGTCACAGCTGCAAAATGATAACGCGAATTCTTTACAGACGAATGGAAAAACTGGTAGAAGCCAATCTCCGCGAAGATCAGTTTGGATTCCGGATAAATGTTGGAACACGTGAGGCAATACTGACCCTACGACTTATCTTAGAAGAAAGATTAAGGAAAGGCAAACCTACGTTTCTAGCATTTGTAGACTTAGAGAAAGCTTTTGACAATGTTGACTGGAATACTCTCTTTCAAATTCTAAAGGTGGCAGGGGTAAAATACAGGGAGCGAAAGGCTATTTACAATTTGTACAGAAACCAGATGGCAGTTATAAGAGTCGAGGGGTATGAAAGGGAAGCAGCGGTTGGGAAGGGAGTGAGACAGGGTTGTAGCCTGTCCCCGATGTTATTCAATCTGTATATTGAGCAAGCAGTAAAGGAAACAAAAGAAAAATTCGGAGTAGGTATTAAAATCCATGGAGAAGAAATAAAAACGTTGAGGTTCGCCGATGACATTGTAATTCTGTCAGAGACAGCAAAGGACTTGGAAGAGCAGTTGAACGGAATGAACAGTGTCTTGAAAGGAGGATATTGATGAACATCAACAAAAGCAAAACGAGGATAATGGAATGTAGTCGCATTAAGTCGGGTGATGCTGAGGGAATTAGATTAGAAAATGAGACACTTAAAGTAGTAAAGAAGTTTTGCTATTTGGGGAGCAAAATAACTGATGATGGTCGAAGTAGAGAAGATATAAAATGTAGACTGGCAATGGCAAGGAAAGCGTTTCTGAAGAAGAGAAATTTGTTAACATCGAGTATAAATTTAAGTGTCCGGAAGTCGTTTCTGAAAGTATTTGTATGGAGTGTAGCCATGTATGGAAGTGAAACATGGACGATAAATAGTTCGGACAGGAGGAGAATAGAAGCTTTCGAAATGTGGTGCTACAGATGAATGATGAAGATTAGATGGGTAGATCACATAACTAATGAGGAGGTATTGAATAGAATTGGGGAGAAGAGGAGTTTGTGGCACAACTTGACGAGAAGAAGGGACCGGTTGGTAGGACATGTTCTGAGGCATCAAGGGATCACAAATTTAGCATTGGAGGTCAGCGTGGAGGGCAAAAATCGTAGAGGGAGACCAAGAGATGAATACACTAAGCAGATTCAGAAGGATGTAGGTTGCAGTAAGTACTGGGAAATGAAGAAGCTTGCACAGGATAGAACAGCATGGAGAGCTGCATCAAACCAGCCTCAGGACTGAAGACAACAACAACAACACTCCGTAGGCACGCAGTTTGGCTACAAGACGCTTGTGAGGGGTGAACGACGGATGCGATGGGAGATGTGTGTACAGTTGAGCAGACACACAACTGTTGAGCAACTGACTGTTCAGATGAATCAAGGGACTTCCAACAGTGTCGTCCCCCCCCCCGCCCCGCCCCCGCCTCCCGCTCAGCCTCTCCACGATCGACCAGTGAACTTGTTGCATGTGGGCCTGTGTAGCAGGTACCTAGTTCATGCGCCTATGCTGACTTGTGCTTATTGCCGACGAAGGTTGGAATTTGCACACCAATACCGCAACTGGACCTCCGAGTTGCGAGAGGTGGCATTTTCAGATGAACCACGCTTTATGCTCCATCGGACAGACGGCCGTTGGTGTGTACAGCTTTAAATGTCTGAAAAGAAACACCCTGCAACAATCGTCTGAAGGTACAACGAAACCACGCACGTATGCATCTATCCTTGGGGACCATGTCCAGCACTACAAGCCGTTTCTTTTTCCCTGGCACGATGGAATCTGTCAGCAGAAGAATACAACAGCTCAAAATGTGCGTACGTGGTTCCAAGAGCACCAGGATGTGTTTACCATACTCCACTCGTCTCAAATTCCCCGGATTTAACCTAGTTGTGGATGTGTGGAACCATCTCGGTTGGGCTGTTCGCGCCGTGGAGTCTCCACAGCACTGGAGTCGGCATTGTTCCACTTCCCTGCCTGAACCATCCAGAACCTTATTGACTCTCTTCCTGCACCTCTCGCACTGATCTGCGCTGCAAAAGGTGGAGATATGTGGCGTCGGATGTCTACCCACAGGTTATGTAATTCGGGTTTATAATGGGCCGCTGATTTACGTACGCGGTGATGGCGCCCGATAGCGACCTAGTTGGGTCGGATTTACATCAGGCGAATTTGATAACCGTGACGTCAACGTGAGTTCACTACAATGGTCCTCAAACCACTGTAGCATGGTTCTGGCTCCGAGCCGTGGACAATTATACTGCTGAAGGATGACACCGCCTTCGGGGAAAACATTAAGCATGAAGGGATGCAGCTCATACGCAGCTGTCAGGTGTCTACTATTATTACCACAGGTCCATGCAAAGCTACTGCTCCCGCCAGCTTGTGTCCGTGATACACTGCACGTTTCGAGCCGCCGTTCACCTCGATGTCGGCATTCGTGGAGACGACCAGCGACCTAGTGTAGTAAAAAGGTATTCACCCGCAGAACCGACATGTTTCCAGTGTAAAATCTCAGTGTTCCCGTGTCCACTGCAATTTTAATTGACGAGGTTGTTAGGTCGACGTAGGAACACGCTAGGTTGGTCAGCTCCGGAGATCCATGTTCAACAATGTACGATGAATGGTGTGCTCCGGAACACTTGTGTGTGCAGCAGCATTTTGCTCTTTCTGCAGAGATGCCACACATCTCCATCTCAATTTATAGAGCATACAAGGCTCCGAACCCCGCGCTCTGTGAAGAGTCGTGGACCTCCAACCATTTAGGGGCTAGTGGTAATTTCACTGTCGTTCTACCTATATCCAAGACAGGTAGCACATTCGACCAGCTTTGTCGTTTTCGAGATACTCGTTCACAGGCTGCGCCTAATAATAATCTGCCCCTGTCAAAGTCGCTTATGTCAACAGATTCCCCATTTGCAGCCCATATCTTCGCTAGGGCGGTCCCCTGCCTGCTCTGCTTACATACTTTTCTTACCGTGTCATGTGCCCGCAACGCCACCAAGGGGCGTCCAACGTCGCGGTGGGCAGAGATCATCATATTTTGGCTTATCACTGTATTTACTTCGATACATTTGTATTCTTCGAAGAAAATAGTTACTTGCATCTCTAGCAAGGGAGGAAGCTTTGCGATGTCGCACTAAACACAGTCAACAAAACATTAGTTACACTACTGGCCATTAAAATTGCTACACCAAGAAGAAATGCAGGTGATAAACGGGTATTCATTGGACAAATATATTATACTAGAACTGACATGTGATTACATTTTCACGCAATTTCGGTGCATAGACCCCGAGAAATCAGTACACAGAACAACCACCTCTGGCCATAATAAGGGCCTTGGTACGCCTGGGCATTGAGTCAAACGGAGCTTGAAAGGCGTGTACAGGTACAGCTGCCCATGCATCTTCAACACGATACCACAGTTCATCAAGAGTAGCGACTGCCGTATTGTGACGAGCCAGCTGCTCGGCCACCAATCACCAGACGTTTGCAGTTGGTAGAGATCTGGAGAATGTGCTGGCCAGGGCAGCAGTCGAACTTTTTCTGTATCCAGAAAGGCCCGTACAGGACCTGCAACACGCGGTCGTGCATTATCCTCCTTAAATGTAGGGTTTCGCAGGGATCGAATGAAGGGTATAGCCACGGGTCGTAACACATCTAAAATGTAACGACCACTGTTCAAAGTGTCGTCAATGCGAACAAGAGGTGACCGAGACGTGTAACCAATGGCACCCCATACCATCAGACCGGGTGATACGCCGGTATGGCGATGACGAATACACGCTTCCAACGTGCGTTCACCGCGATGTCTCCAAACACGGATGCGACCATCATGATGCTGTAAACAGAATCTGGATTCATCCGAAAAAATGACGTTTTTCCATTCGTGCACCCAGGTTCGTCGTTGAGTACACCATCGCAGGCGCTCCTGTCTGTGATTCAGCGTCAAGGGTAACGGCAGCCATGGTCGCCGAGATGATAGTCCATGCTGCTGCAAACGTCGTCGAACTGTTCGTGCGGAGAATTGTTGTCTTGCAAACGACTCCATCTGTTGACTCAGGGATCGAGACGTGGCTGCACAATCGGTTACAGCCATGCGGATAAGATGCCTGTCATCTCGGCTGCTAGTGATACGAGGCCGTTGGGATCCAGCACGGCATTCCGTATTACCCTCCTGAACCCACCGATTCCATATTCTGCTAACAGTCATTGGATCTCGACCAACTCGAGCAGAAATGTCGCGATACGATAAACCGCAATCGTGATAGGCTGCAATCCGATCTTTATCAAAGGCAGAAACGTGATGGTAAGCGTTTCTCGTCCTTACACGAGGCATCACAACAACGTTTCACCACGCAACGCCGGTCAACTGCTGTTTGTGTATGAGAAATCGGTTGGAAACTTTCCTCATGTCAGCACATTGTAGGTGTCGCCACGGGCGCCAACCTTGTATGAATGCTCTGAAAAGCTAATCATTTGCATATCACAGCATCTTCCTCCTGTCGGTTAAATTTCGCGTCTGCAGCACATCATCTTCGTGGTGTAGTAATTTTAATGGCCAGTAGTGTAATAGCAAAAAAATTAGGCTAATACTGTGGAACACCACCTTCAGCCTTCATAATGATCTCATTTCGTTGAGGAGCGAGTTCACAAGTTTTCTCGCGGTAGCTATATCCATCTGAAGCCACTCATTTATGATTAGATCTCGTGGAGCTTTCAAATTGCTGGGATATCAATTGCTACGTCTTACCAAAAAATGGTTCAAATGGCTCTGAGCACTATGGGACGTAACATTTGAGGTCATCAGTCCCGTAGAACTTAGAACTACTTGAACCTAAGTAACCTAAGGACATCACACACATCCATGCCCGAGGCAGGATTCGAACCCGCGACCGTAGTAGTAGCGCGGTTCCGGACTGATGCGCCTAGAACCGCTCGGTTACAACAGCCGGCTACGTCTTACCCAGTGTTCCAATTGTATAAGGGACAGTTAAATGAAAAGATGACAGATGGTAAAGTAAATAATCTTTTTGTTATTTCGTAAGTAATAGCCGTAACTGTTGTTACACCCAGGGTAGTATCCCCAGGGGACACTAAAAATTTTTCCGTGTTCTACCTTGGCAGATTACAGAAAGAGAGCCGCCTGTGCCAATGACCAGTAGACTGTCAGCTGTGGGGGAAATGCCGAGCGCGTTGCGGAAAACACGGAAGCTATCGCAGCATGGAGGAAAGACCGAGCACCCACGTCTGCAAGAGGATCATAATGGTATCACGGAAGCCGAGAGATAGGGTCAAACTAGTGACAAAACGGAGTTTCGTGAGGAAAGCTAGGTACAACATTCAGGCATCGGCCAGGAGAAAAGAGCCTCCGAAAGGTGAAGTTGCGAAAGCCTGAAGTCACTAGGAGAGCTAACAGTGAGGGAAAACCAGGACACACGATGTCATAGCTATCCCCACCGCCGTAGGAGGTAAGAGAAGCGATGACACAAGTATCCCACTCTAACAAAGATCTGATTGCTGAGTGCTGATTGCCGACCGCCCAGTGGGCAGTCTAAGCCCTTGTGTCAGTTGCTACTGTCCAGTGTAAGGAGAGGCTATGGAAGTCGACTCTAGACACATCTAGCTGTCTTCGGCGAGTCCAGCTGGAAGAACGCTGCTCCTGCCAGCTACACTGTCAACTTCCAAAGCAACACTGATGGCGCACAGAAGCCGCCATCACTCTACAGATCGGCTGGAGGCTTGACCTGTGTGATCTGGATGCTGTCCGTCATGTGCATTTTTGAGGGTGGACCACTGTTGCTACTTATCCTGTTCCTGAGGCAAACACCGACGCTGCTGACTCCTGATCCCGAAATGGGGGCTGAGAGCCGACCCATGTGAGCCAGTGATTACTTCAGGTGGACCTGGGACGTAACTCCTGGATGCAAACCTTCGACATCAATGAGAGCACTTTGGAAATCGATGGAGAGCACTGGAAGCGTGGTCACCGATCATCCTGTGGTGTAGCAGCCACCATCCAACACTTCGCTACAATGGTCATACTATGAGTCCAGCATACGGTACTTTCTGCTGCTCGCAAGGCACTGTTCCACCGGCTCGGCTGAGGTGCAGCACTTTGGAAGACGATCCTCTATCACTGCCTGGTATGGCTCAAATGGCTCTGACCACTATGGGACTTAACATCTGAGGTCATCAGTCCCCTAGAACTTGGAACTACTTAAACCTAACTAACCTAAGGACATCATACATATCCATGCCTGAAGCAGGATTCAAACCTGCGACCGTAGCGGTCGCGCGGTTCCAGACTGAAGCGCCTAGAACCGTTCGGCCACATAAGCCGGCACTGCCTAATAAAATGTGTAGTATAACCAGCGCAGCATAGCGTCAGGTGGCGGCTGATACGCAAGGTTCAGTGACCACAGCTTCTTGTGGTCTCCAGCTCTATGTATCAATCTGCAAAATGCTCTCATTGACGTTGAAGGTTTGCACTTACGTCCCAGTTTCACCTGAAGTATTTACTGGTTCACAGTCCCCAGGAAATAGGAGCCAGCAACTCTGATATTGGCCTCAGGAAGGGGATGAGCAGCAGCAGTGGTTCACCCAAAGGCAGATGGACAGCGTCCAGCTCACGCAGGTCAATCCTCCAGCAGACCTGCAGAGTGATAGCTTCTGCGCCCCATCAGTGTTGGTGTGGAAGTTGGTAGCACAGCTGGCAGCAGCAGCGTCCTTTCAGCCAGACTCGTGGTTCCATAGACGGTTTAAGACAGCTAGAAGTACAAATGGTCGACCTCAATAGCCTCCCCTCACACTGGACAGCTGGTAGTCTACTGGTCACTGAAACAGGCATTTCGCTTCCAGAAGCTGCCGAGGTAGAACTTTGAAGAAGTTTTAGTAACTGCCGTGGATACTCTTCTGGGGCATAATGTCAATACATCTGAATCCCCTTTATGATTCCAGATATTTTCTGCAAGATCAGGATTGCTTGATTTAACGACGCAAGGAACGAATCTGTGCACCCCTGTGAAGACGGCTGTTGTTATCTTGGAAGATACGAGTATGTTTCCCACAGCATACTCGTCATGGAGATGTAGAAGAAAAGGCAACAGTTGGTTACCGACAATACTGAAATAAACGCCGAGGTTCTTTTTTTTGTGGTTTTAGGGCGCACAACTACAGTGGTCATTAGCGCCCAGACTAAATTATGAATGCACTGCGAGGCACAAGGTTAAAACAGCAACTAAAAAGGACAACACTATAAAAGGCACATTAACAGGCAACGGATAAAAAGAAAACAGCATAATCAAATGTCCTTAGACAGGTTTGTCAAGTGGATAAAATGGAGAACGCGAGCAGCTGCTCCTGGGTCATCCGCTAAAATTTCATCCAGAGTATATGGCAGGCCAAGATCAATGCGCAGTGTATTAAAATTCAGACAGGACGTTAAAATGTGGCGCACCGTCAGCAATTGCCCACATGGGCAGAACTGCGCCGGCCCAGCCGTCAGCAGATGGCGGTGGGTGAACCGACAGTGTCCAATCCGTAACCGGGCCAAATCGACCTCCTCCCGCCGAGAAGGGCGTGAAGAGGTCGTCCAATCCGTGGGGAGAGGTTTCAAGGCCCGAAGTTTGTTTTCAGTAAGTGTAGACCAATCGGCATGCCACAGCGATAAAATGCGCTGACAAATGACCCTGCTAAAATCAGATGACGGCACGCAACAAGAAGCTTTCCGAGGCTGGAGGACCGCAGCCTTGGCCGCGGCATCTACAGCTTCGTTCCCATGGATACCGGCATGGTCAGGAACCCACATAAAGGTAACCGGAGAACCGTCGTCCGCCAGCTGCTGAAGAGAGCGTTGGATCCGGTGCACGAAAGGGTGAACCGGATACGGATCACTGAGGCTCTGGATGGCTCTCAGGGAATCAGAGCAGATGACATAAGGAGAATGTCGGTGGCGGCGGATGAAAAGAACAGCCTGATAGAGGGCAAATAGCTCAGCTGTGAAGACTGAACAATGACCATGGAGCCGGTATTTGAACTGTGGGCCCCGACAATAAAAGAGCACCCGACACCGTCATTGGTCTTAGAGCCATCTGTATAAATGAAGATCGTATTAATGAACTTCGAACGAAGTTCGACAAACCGCGAGCGGTCTACCGAAGCTGGAGTAACGTCCTTTGGGAGCGAGCTGAGGTCAAGGTGAACGCGAACCTGAGCCTGGAGCCAAGGTGGCGTTTGGCTCTCGCCCACTCTAAAGGTTGCAGGGAGTGGAAAATCAAGTTGCTGAAGGAGGCGACGAAAGCGAACTCGAGGGGGTAGCAGGGCAGAGACATACAACCCGTATCGACGGTCGAGAGAGTCGTCAAAAAAGGAACGATAAGACGGGTGGTCGGCCATTGATAATAGCCGACAGGCATACCGACAAAGCAGTATCTCGCGCCGTTAAGTTAGTGGCAATTCACCGGCTTCAGCATGAAGACTCTCGACGGGACTACTGTAAAACGCGCCGATCGCAAGACGTAACCCCCGATGTTGTATAGAGTTGAGGCGGCGTAAGATGGATGGCCGTGCAGAGGAGTATAGAAAGCTCCCATAATCCAGCTTTGAGCGGACGATCGACCAATATAGGCGAAGTAGGACGGTTCGATCCGCTCCCCACGACGTACCGCTGAGAACACGGAGGACATTTAAGGAACGGGAACAACGGGCAGGCAAATATGACATGTGGAGACCAGCTAAGTTTCCTGTCAAATGTAAGACCTAAAAATTTTGTTGTCTCCCGCCCTGATTCATCTTCACCGTAAATTGAATTCCATGGCACGAAAAATACCCATAAAAAATCAAAGAACGACCAGTGGCATGAACTACACGCTCCACACATGGTGCATTGAAGTTAAACGCCCCATTCGGATGTACCTTCACAAAATCCGTGCATCATTTAAAAATAGTCAAAATGCACTGGAATATATTATTCCCAGAACATTGCTTAGGATGACCCCACTCGCACATTCAACCTGTTTCGTAGTGCCATGTGGACTGTATGTAACTGCTACCATAATGTTAATTGCATTTCTGTCATCAATTGCTTTTCTTTCTCGTTGGTGTATTTGGTCTTCATACAGTCAGTCTCTTAATTTTTTTAGAATATTTGGGAAAACCGATAGTGACGGTTTGATGCTAATAATAATTTCTTCTGGCTCAAGGGCCTGGTGCAAGTCTTTCAATTGGAGACACTCCAGCGACTTGCGTATCACAAACACACCCCAGCTATCAAACTGGGGAAAAGCGATATAAAGTTTAACGTGGGATCCGAACCAATTGTTACTGGCGAATATTCACGTCGTTGAAAGGTGAAGGTTAGGTTAAATACAAAATGAAAAATATCCTTGGGCTCACCAGGTTTCGATCATGCGACCATTAGGTTGCAGGGCACGAGCTTTATCCCAAGACCAGCAGCCCCAACAGCAGTGATACTCTTCATCACTCTGATCTAACCGTTCGGCAACGTTTGCCATAAACGTAAACCATTTCCACTTTTTCGACTTTCATGTACAGTGTGAAATTATGGATAGTTTGACGAGTAAGTTGCCTGACCGCTGGAACTGCAGAATGTAAACTGCTGCGCTTCAACCGCTCAGCAATAATCGTACCTCAGTTACGTGTTTTATTGAATGTTTCGTTAGGGCTAACGTTTATGGATTCTCTTGTTCTGAGGGCATGACAATGGGTCTGCGTAGCTATTGCCTTGTTACTATTTAGTCACGATCCATACATGGCATCTTTAAGTCTGCCTCTAAGGCCCTCTCCAATGCAACAAAGGGAAATGTAGTAAAACAAGACATTAGTGTCTAATTCGGCCCTTATGTACAGTCGTGTCCAAAACTTAAGAATGAGAGTAGCTTTCGCATGATGTGTCACTGCCACGTAACGTAACTCGATGACACTTCAACCATACGTAGAAAGAACTGCTACAGTATAACACAGAAGAAAAATTAAAGAAATACGAAATGACTGTTTTATTCAACAATAATATTACTGAAATCACCGCGATATATGGTGTTCCCTGGACATTAGAAAAGACGGGAAATAGTTCTTAATAACGTGTACGATGACCACAAACAGCAAGGCGTGCTCTTCAACTTTCTCCCATTTTGGTCACAAGATAGGTAAAGAGTTCTTATGCATGGCGTTCCACTACTCCTCCAGCGAGGGAGATAACTGCCGCATGGTCGATGGTGCGATACGTCTCCCCAACGCAATCAGCATGTGCTCGGTGTCCTTGAAGTTGGGGGAATGTGCTAGCCAGTCCATTCGCAGAATATCCTCCCGTTTCCACAGCACCTCCTGTTATGTAACTTCAATTGGTGAAATACACCACTGGCCATTAAAATTACTACACCAAGAAGAAATTCAGATGATAAACGGGTATTCATTGGACAAATATATTATACTACAACTGACATACGATTACATTTTCACCCAATTTGGGTGCATAGACCCTGAGAAATCGGCACACAGAACAACGACCTCTGGCCGTAATAAAGGCTTTGATATGTCTGGGCATTGATTCAAACAGAGCTTGGATGGCGTGTACAGGTACAGCTGCCCATGCATCTTCAACACGATACCACAGTTCATCAAGAGTAGTCAGTTGCTCGGCCACCATTGACCAGACGTTTTCAATTGGTGAGAGATCTGGAGAATGTGCTGGCCAGGGCAGCAGTCGAACATTTTCTGTATCCAGAAAGGCCCGTACAGGACCTACAACATGTGGTCGTGCATTATCCTGCTGAAATGTAGGGTTTCGCAGGGATCGAATGAAGGGTAGAGCCACAGGTCGTAACATATCTGAAATGTAATGTCCACTGTTCAAAGTGCCGTCAATACGAACAAGAGGTGACCGAGACGTGTAACCAATGGCACCCCATACCATCACGCCAAGTGATACGCCAGTATGGCTATGACGAATACACGCTTCCAATGTGCGTTCACCGCAATGTCGCCAAACACGGATGCGACCATCATGATGCTGTAAACGGAACCTGGATTCATCCGAAAAAATGACGTTTTGCCATTCGTACACCCTGGTTTGTCGTTGAGTACACCATCGCAGGTGCTCCTGTCTGTGATGCAGCGTCAACGGTAACCGCAGCCACGGTCTCCGAGCTGATAGTCCGTGTTGCTGCAAACGTCGTCGAACTGTTCGTGCAGGTAGTTGTTGTCTTGCAAACATCCCCATCTGTCGATTCAGGGATCGAGACGTGGCTGCACGATCCGTTACAGCCATGCTGATAAGATGCCTGTCATCTCGAGTGCTAGTGATACGAGGCCGTTGGGATCCAGCACGGCGTTCCGTATTACCCTCCTGAACCCACCGATTCCATATTCTGCTAACAGTCATTGGATCTCGACCAACGCGAGCAGCAATGTCGCGATACGACAAACCGCAATCGCGATAGGCTACGAACCGGCCTTCATCAAAGTCGGAAACGTGATGGTACGCATTTCTCCTCCTTACACGAGGCGTCACAACAACGTTTCACCAGGCAACGCCGGTCAACTGCTGTTTGTGTATGAGAAGTCGGTTGGAAACGTTCCTCATGTCAGCACGTTGTAGGTGTCGCAACCGGCGCCAACCTTGTGTGAATGCTCTGAACAGCTAATCATTTGCATATCACACCATCCTCTTCCTGTCGGTTAAATTTCGCGTCTGTAGCACGTCATCTTCGTGGTGTAGCAATTTTAATGGCCAGTAGTGTATTATCTTGCTGCTCTTATTGAAATTGGCTGTAAATATTTCAACAATAGTAATCAGTGCCACATAAAAATTGTATGTTTTAAAAAGAGAGTAACATTTGCTGGCTATTTAAATTTTCATACTCTACTTTCCCATGAATGAGCTTTTCGAGAGTTGACAGCAAATATTTGAAATAACACTCATCTTTTGTCTTTTTATCTCACTAAAGTATTTGATAACATTGTCCATCGTTTATCAGTAATTGTTCTTAAATGGTTTTGTCCAATTACACAGTTTTGGCTTAATATGTCAAGGTCCTGTTGACCTAAATTGTAAAGTTATTTTAGATGAGGAGTGTTAATTAAAGCCTTGGTACGAATGACGTTCAATCCTTATTTTATCCGGTCCTTCCATCCCCGGCAACCTTATGCCAGCAGTGAGTACCACGGGTCACTTTCAAAATACATCGAATGGCTTGGAACGGCCCTTGGTGGTTCCAATCCGTCCACAAGAGCAAAAATTGAGTTCGCGCAGCACTCCAAATGGATGCACTAACGTTCAACGTGGATACAGCCACAAAGTGACCTTAGAGTCGGGTTGAAACGTCTGAGGGTGTGCAGCAGTGCATAAGGTTGTCAAAAACGTCGTCCTGTTGCTCATCGCATTGCGAACAGTCGTTTTCGACAGCGAAAAGTTTGGGAATCAATGACCCGAGAAAAGGGATGGTTTCATCAGCAGCAGCATCATTATCCTGGACAGTTTCCAGGCTATGGCCGGGTCTGTATGGAACATAAGCCTCTCCATCGTCTTCTGTCTTGCCACTATCTCTCCGTATTCACCTTGGTCCAGTCTTCTCCTTTCTTCTGGACACATTCCACCACTCTTTTCAGCCACTGTCACTCGGGTTTCCTCTTGGTCTCCTTCCTTCCAGTTTCATGTCTTGTATCCTCCTTGGTATCTTCTCCTCTCCATTCGCTTAACATGCCCATACCATCTCAGCCTTGATTTCTGTATCTCCTTCTGTAATGGTTTGACCTTTATTAACTCGCTGATCCTCTCATTTCTTGGCCTGTCTATCTTTATCACTCCAATACTGTTCCTCAAGATTTTCATTTCACTAGCTTGTAATTTGCTTTTCTCTCTTCCTTTCATAACCCAGCTTTCGGATGCATATGTCAGGATCGGTACATAGTATGACCGGTATATAACCTTTGTACTGATTTGGGGTACATCCTTGATCCATATCAGACTTCTAACAATCTTCCGAAATGCTTCTGCTTTTCTCCCCCGCTCATTTATTTCTCTGTCTTTTTTCCATCTTCCTATATCAGGCTTCCTAGGTACGTGAAACTCTCCACTCTCCTCAATCGTTCCTCACTAATTCTTATTCCAGTTGTTCCTCTCTCCTCCATTATTGTTGTGATAATCATCTCACTCTTACTTATACTAAATTTCATGCCATATTCTTGTACTGTTCGTTCCCATATGTCCAACTGCTCTTGTACTTCATCCTCCGTATTCCCCTAAATCATCAGACCATCTGCAAACACCATCGCTTTCATCTTTCCTTCTCCAATTACTTGTGCTACTGTACTCAATATATCATCCATCACTACAATGAAGAGTAATGGCCGGCCGTAGTGGCCGAGCGGTTCTAGGCGCTACAGTCTGGAACCGCGCAACCGCTACGGTCGCAGGTTCGAATCCTGCCTCGGGCATGGACGTGTGTGATGTCCTTAGATTAGTTAGGTTTAAGTAGTTCTAAGTTCTAGGGGACTGACGACCTCAGAAGTCAAGTCCCATAGTGCTCAGAGCCATTTGAACTATTTTTCGAAGAGTAATGGTGAAAGTGCACTTCTCTGCCTCAAGCCATTCTTCTGTTCAGTCGAAGCTGATCTCTCTCCTCCCACTTTCACACAGCTCACACTTCCATGATACATTTCCCTTATCCTCCAAATAATGTTTTACTACTCCTCTGTTCTCCAGGGCTTTCCACAATTTGCTTCTACATACACTATCATACGCTTTTTCAATGTCCAGGAAGGTCATTACTGGATCTATTCCATATTCATAATGCTGTTTCTGCAGTTTTCTTACAGCAAAAATTAGATCCACCCTGGCCCTTCCTGTTCTGAAGCCATGTTGCTCTTCTCTCATCCCTCCTCCTAATTTTCCCCGAATTCGTGCTTCCAAACTTTTTCAAAAATCTTTGCTCAATGACTCATCAATTTAATCCACCCATAGTTCTTGCACTCTTTTCTATTTCCCTTCTTAAAGGTCGGGACAATTATTCCCTTCTTCCAGTCTTTTGGGACCGTCTTCTGTCTCCACACACTTTTCATTACTCGATATAGCCATTGTATCCCCTCTCACCATCTCTACACTTAGCTCGTCCACACCTATTGACTTCCCTCCCTTCATCTTGCCCAATACCTCTTCCACTTCTCCCCATGTAAGGTCTTTTTCTATTTGATGTTCTACTCTTTTTTCTCCTCGGCTTGATCTTCCTCATCCAGGTCTCCATTTGGGCTCAGAAGTTCTTCAAAATACTCCTTCCACATATTCTTGAGATCCTCCTTATTCTCTACATCTTTACCACTTTTCTTGACCGTTTGGGCGTAATCTGTCGTACTGTTCTTCCTCTTACTTTAAATCGTTCCACATAATACCTTTTTTGAACCTTCGCTATCCTCCTCCATCATTCTGGCCCTCTGTTTTATCCACTTCCTTCTCTCCTCCTCCACCACTCTTTTTGCTTCTTTCTTTCTTGCTTGATACTCTTCTCTTTTCTCTACTGTTCTCTTCTGCAACCACACCCTAAAGGCTCTATTCTTCTTCAGTACCATATCATTTGTTTTATCATTCCACAAAGGTGTTTCTTTCCATCTCTGTTGCTTTTTCTCCCACATATTGCTTCCGCCGCACTTACAAATGTTCCCTTGAATCTACCCCATTCCTCTTCTAGCGTTTGTGGTTTCATTGACAGCCTATATGTCATCCCCTTTTCGTGTCGATTCTAAGCGGCGGTGTATCTGAAACATTTCCCTAGACCACCATTAATAAATATAAAATCAGTGAAAAAACAGTCTACATCGCGATGGTACTTTATTAAAATGAACGGTTTCGGCCCATACTTAGGACATCTTCAGACAGCACCATCAGCTGAAGTTCACGATGCATACAACAGCCAGCTGTCCTCAGTCGCTGAATTTGAGGTCAACTGACTAAACGCATCGTCAACTTCAGTTGATGGTGCTATCCGGAGATGACCTAAGTTTAGGGCGAAACCGTTCACTTTAAAAAAGTATCATCGCGATCTAGACTGTTTTTTTCTCTGATTTTATATGGATTACAAGGCCGCTGCTTCCCAAAAATGTAACAAGAAAACCATTAATAAAATCACGAGATTTCAACGCGTCGTTGTTCTGAACTTCGTCGCAGAGGCGTCAACGAAGGGGTGAAATGTGGGTGCGATGGGGCGCGCCGCGTGAGTCGACTTCTTGCCGTCTGAAGCGTCCTCGAGCCCGAAAGTGACGTCAGAGTACGCCACCATTTTCATCCTTACGGAGGAAAGGGGGACAATCACCTGGTTTCGAAAAAAAGTGCTCCTTGAACTTTGTTGCGGAGTGTAGTTATGGTGAAATAAATCATTTATTAAGTGTGACTGGTTATCTCATGTGATATTTACGAAAACTGTTGCGCTGTTCTCAGACCATCATGCACAAAAGAACAAAATAACGTGGATTAGGGAGAGATATAAGCAGTCACTCTTGACCGTCGCCTCTCTTGGACCCCCATCTCCGGAAAATCCAAGCCAATGCACGCTCCCGACTCCGTCTCCTCAAGCTGCTTTCTGGCTGCACATGGGGTCTGGACCCCTCCACCATCCTCCATACCTATGAATCCCTCATCCGCCCTATCCTCTGCTACGCCCACCCTGCCTGGATCTCCGCCCCTCCTACCTTTTACAAATCCCCTCAAATCCTCGAACGCCATGCTCTCCGCCTCGCCTATCGCATCCATCTCCCCTCCCCCACACGGATCCTGTATGACCTTATTCCGTTCCCACACCTCCTTTTCCTCGAACGGATACGGATCCTCTACACCTCCCGTAAACTTAGATCCCCCTCACCTGCTTGTCTTTCCCATCCTCCATCTACCTCTCCTATCAACTTTGATCCTCCTCTCCCACTTCCTGTGTCTTTTCCTCAGGACACCCTCTCTCCCTTCTCTCCCTCCTCGCTCCCTCCTCCTCCCTGGGCTTTCCCAACCCCCTATACCTTCTTTCCTCCCCCCATCTCCTCTGCCCCTGGCATCTCAACTCTCCCCTCTCCCTATTATCCCACTTTCTTCTCTTCTTTTGGCAGGTCCCCGGACTCGCACACGCCATGTGAACATTAGCGCGCTGGAGATCATCGCCATCAGTTTTGTGTGTGTGCCGCCGTGTTTGTGCATGCTGACAGTCTTTTGTTTTCTTCGCGTGTGAACGGCTTCGTGTTTTTTCGTTATTGTGTCTACTTTTTTTGTCCCCCATTATGTTATGTTCATTCTGTGTCTCCATTGTTTTCTCTTGTACAACCTGTGGCTGAAGAACGGCGTACTGTTGCCGTTGCCCCCCCCACCTTTTGTATAAGGTGTTAAAATAACAATAAAGAAAGAAAAAAAACAAGATATAGGCAGTACTTTTTCCCGCATTCCATTTCAATTTGGAATAGGAAAGGGAACATCTAGCAATGCTATAAAGTAGCATCCTCCATGCAGTGCACATTGGCTTTCGGAGCATGTACGTAGGAAATATACGTTACAAAATTTAATGAAACAATGATAGCATAAACCTAAATAGTATGCGATGCGTCAGTGGCCATAATTCCTGTGTTTGAAAACACACTAAGTCTTTGAAGAGACATCTACCTAATCGCAAAAGACAGCGCAAGTCAAGAGGGAAAACTAGCTCAAGGTAAACGAATGTTGTGAGGGAAAACAAAGCAGGTGTCTTATCGCACCCGTCCGCTACGCCGCCTTCAGTGTCGAAGCAGAGTAGGCCACGAACGATAAACGTACTGAGGGAACCGTTGCAACTGCCTTCTCGTTGCACTGAGTCTACGTGTAACATTCCCAAGGAAGAAAATCGAATGTCAGAAACTGATTTCCGTTGTTGCAGAGTACTGTTGAAACGTTAAGCTTAAATAGAATTTTTTATGGCGATGAAATGACGGTTTCCCTATAGTCACTTGTTTTACGTGAAAGGCGTCTGTAAATCATCTACTCAGATTAAAATCAGTAGGATGAAGTTTATATTTCTTTTGTTTGGCGTGAGTTTCTTGAACCATACTGACGACAGCTTGGTACAAATACACTCTGGCCATTAAAATTGCTACACCAAGAAGAAATGCAGATGATAAACGGGTATTTATTGGACAAATATATTATACTACAACTGACATGTGATTACATTTTCACGCAATTTGGGTGCATAGATCCTGAGAAATCAGTACCCAGAACAACCACCTCTGGCCTTAATAACTGCCTTCATACGCCTGGGCATTGAGTCAAACAGAGCTTGGATGGCGTGTATAGGTACAGGTGCCCATGCAGCTTCAACACGATACCACAGTTCATCAAGAGTAGTGACTGGCGTATTGTGACGAGCTAGTTCCTCGGCCACCATTGACCAGACGTTTACAGTTGGTGAGAGATCTGGAGAATGTGCTGGCCAGGGCAGCAGCCGAACATTTTCTGTATCCAGAAAGGCCCGTAACAGGACCTTCAACATGCGGTCGTGGATTATCCTGCTGAAATGTATGCTTTCGCAGGGATCGAATGAAGGGTAGAGCCACGGATCGTAACACATCTGAAATGTAACGTCCACTGTTCAAAGTGCCGTCATTGCGAACAAGAGGTGACCAGACGTGTGACCAATGGTACCCCATACCATCACACCGGGTGATACGCCAGTATGGCGATGACGAATACACGCTTACAATGTGCATTCACCACGATGTCACCAAACACGGACGCGGCCATCATGATGCAGTAAACAGAACCTGGATTCATCCGAAAACATGACGTTTTGCCATTCGTGCACCGGGTTCGTCGTTGAGTACACCATCGCAAGCGCTCCTGTCTGTGATGCAGCGTCAAGGGTAACCACAGCCATCGTTTCCGAGTTAATAGTCATGCTGCTGCAAACGTCGTCGAACTATTCGTGCAGACGGTTGTCGTCTTGCAAACGTCCCCATCTGTTGACTCAGGAATCGAGACGTGGCTGCAAGATCAGTTACAGCCATGGGGATAAGATGCCTGTCATCTCGACTGCTAGTGATACGAGGCCGTTGGGATTCAGCACGGCGTTCCGTATTACCCTCCTGAACCCATCGATCTCATATTCTGCTAACAGTCATTGGATCTCGACCAACGCGAGTAGCAACGTTGCGATACGACAAACCGCAATCGCGATAGGCAACAATCCGACCTTTATCAAAGTCGGAAACGTGATGGTACGCATTTCTCTTCCTTACACGAGGCATCACAACAACGTATCACCAGGCAACGCCGGTCAGCTGCTGTTTGTGTTATGAGAAATCGGTTGGAAACTTTCCTCATGTCAGCACGTCGTAGGTTTCGCCACCGCCGCTAACCTTGTGTGAATGCTCTGAAAAGTTAATCATTTGCACTCACAGCATCTTCTTCCTGTCGGTTAAATTTCACGTCTGTAGCACGTCATCTTCGTGGTGTAGCTGTTTTAATGGCCAGTAGTGCATAAAGTCATGTACACAGAGAAATCAGAATATAAACAGCTTAAACAATGATATCGAATTATTTTACAATTTCCACATAGGTTCAATGCTTGTGTCAAGATTCATTAGCTATAACAACTACAGGCAAAGTAGAATATAAGAATGAGTACTCAACAGTGCGAAGCCCTGGAGATTAGAGTGTCTGTGCAACCACAGATAGAACACCAAATTTCATATACACGCGGTACAATCTCGTAGAGAACAAAAAAGGGCTTCCTATATTTAAGGACCCCCTCATGACATAATAAAACAGTAGCACATCTTCGAAGGGGAATCTTCTTTTTCCCAAAGCTTTGCAGTAAGCGGTTTTGCTGCGCTTCGCAGAAACTGCAAGAAAAAGAGCAAGGCACACTGTGTGACGTCTCCATCATTCGTCTTCTGAAAGTTGCCAAATGGTTCATCCTTGATGTCTATGCGATATCAATGGGAAGGACTTGACCCAAAATCGGTTAGCATTCGTGCGTAGATAGTTATCAGCTTCCTACTAGCCTGCAATTTTCGAGACTGTGGTGTGCTTCTGATTACTGGTTGGATCGCGGCGTAGTATTGAGCTTGATGGTGCACTGAAAGGCGACAATTCTCTGCCCATTCTTCCCCAGCGAATTTCCGCATCCATAACTTGAAATCGGAGGATGGTGGACTGACGCTCATTACAAGGCCAAAAACGTTGCTCTCCTTCACCAGCTGGTCGACTTTGTCATTCCATACCAATTCTACATCAGCTGGGACCCACAGAATGGATATTCTCATATCTCTTCGTTTATTTAGCAATGATTCTCATTTTATTTCGAGTATGTGAATACTTAATGTTCCAGTACGGTTTGTCAATAGATTGCAATATGCTTTTTGAGTCCGACAGTATCAATAGGTGTAAAAAATGACAAAATTCCTCAAGCTGTATTAAGGTGTTGGTTTTATTGGCAATTAGTTTCGATGTTGTTACATCATCTTCAGGCCCTAAATACAACATACCATACATAAACAACCAATGCAACAACAGTAATTTATGAGTTATTATGCAAAACAATTCTATTATAACCATATTACATAATGGATAATTTTAATGAAACTAATTATATTTTTGGTCATTTCAGTTAAAATGCCATCACTCTGGTCATTAGCCATTTACGTGGCATCACTAAATACAAATGAAGCTGTATATGCACAATCGTTTTATTATAGGTAAATATCAGGTATTTAAAAAATGGGTGTATATAAAAGCTTAAGCGACAAGCCGTTATTCTAATGGATAATAATATAGGCGTGGAACATTGTAATTTTTTTTTAAATATTGAACTATAAAATGAGAACATACGCATTCCCAACCAGACATATGTTAGGTAAATTTCATTGTCTACTAGTAGTGAACGGTGGGCAAGGTGGACTAGAGTTACATTTTCGAAATTCTGTACTGTCGTCATACTAAAGTAACAGTGGCGTAATTTACTTAGACAACTTCGTTCCTAACACCACGAAAGAAATGGTAAGGGACCGAAAAAATTATGTGAAACCCAGTTGATACAAGGTAGTCAATAGTGTAAAATACATGCTAATCAATTTGCTGACATGAGGAAAGTTTCCAATCGATTTCTCATACACAAACAGCAGTTGACCGGCGTTGCCTGGTGAAACGTTGTTGTGTTGCCTCGTGTAAGGAGGAGAAATGCGTACCATCACGTTTCCGACATTGATAAAGGTCGGATTGTAGCCTATCACGATTGCGGTTTATCGTATCGCGACATTGCTGCTCGAGTTGGTCGAGATCCAATGACTGTTAGCAGAATATGAGATCGGTGGGTTCAGGAGGGTAATACGGAACGCCGTGCTGGATCCCAACGGCCTCGTATCACTAGCAGTCGAGATGACAGGCATCTTATCCCCATGGCTGTAACGGATCGTGCAGCCACGTCTCGATCCCTGAGTCAACAGATGGGGACGTTTGCAAGGCAACAACTGTCTGCACGAACAGTTTGACGATGTTTGCAGCAGCATGGTTTATCAGCTTGGAGACCGTGGCGACGGTTACTCTTGACGCTGCATCACAGACAGGAGCGCCTGCGATGGTGTACTCAACGACGAACCTGGGTGCACGAATGGCAAAACGTCATTTTTTCCGATGAATCCAGGTTCTGTTTACAGCATCATGATGGTCGCATCCGTGTTTGGAGACATCGCGATGAACGCACATTGGAAGCGTGTATTCGTCATCGCTATACTGGCGTATCACCTGGCGTGATGGTATGGGGTGCCATTGGTTACACGTCTCGGTCACCTCTTGTTCGCATTGACGGCACTTTGAACGGTGGACGTTACATTTCAGATGTGTTACGACCCGTGGCTCTACCCTTCATTCGATCCCTGTGAAACCCTACATTTCAGCAGGATAATGCACGATCGCATGTTGCAGGTCCTGTACGGGCATTTCTGGATACAGAAAATGTTCGACTGCTGCCCTGGCCAGCACATTCTCCAGATCTCTACCAACTGCAAACGTCTGGTGATTGGTGGCCGAGTAGCTGGCTCGTCACAATACGCCAGTCGCTACTCTTGATGAACTGTGGTATCGTGTTGAAGCTGCATGGGCATCTGTACCAGTACCCCTATCCAAGCTCTGTTTGACTCTATGCCCAGGCGTATGAAAGCCGTTATTACGGCCAGAGGTGGTTGTTCTGGGTACTGATTTCTCAAGATCTATGCACCCAAATTGCGTGAAAATGTAATCACATGTCAGTTCAAGTATAATATATTTGTCCAATAAATACCCGTTTATCTTCTACATTTCTTCTTGGTGTAGCAATTTTAATGGAAAGTAGTGTACATAAATGACTTCGCGGACAGGGTGGGCAGCAATCTGGTTGTTTGCTGATAATACTGTGGCGTACGATAAGGAGTCGAAGTTCAGTGACTGTACGAAGATAGGAGATGGCTTAGACAAAACTTCCATTTGGTGTTATGAATGGCAGCGAGTCCGAAAAGTGGAAAAATGTAAGTTAATGCAGATGAGTAGAAGAAGAAACCTGTAATTTTCGGATATAGTATTACTTGCGTCCTGCTTGACATAGTCAAAATCGTTTAAATACCCGTGCGTAGCGTTGCAGAACGATATGAGCTGGTACGAGCATCTCAAAACTGTAGAAGGGAAGGCAAATGGTCAACTTCGGTTTATTGAGTGAATTTTAGGAAAGAGTGGTTCACCTATAAAGGCGATCACACGTAGGACGCTGGTGCGACCTATTCTTCAGTACTGCTAGAGTGCTACGGAAATGCTTCGGGGAACTCAGATGGGAATCCCTGAAGCGAAGGCGACATTATCTTCTAGAAACACTGTTGAGAAAATTTAGAGAGCCAGCATTTGAAGCTATGTGCGGAACCCGATTCTTCTGCCACTAATATATAAGTGACGTTCAAAAAGAAACGAGCCGGAGGCATAATCACAGAAACCAGTACCTGTATGTTAGAAGTACTGACCCTAGCTGTTGGGCACTTGTCCCACTGTGACACAAGGCGGTGAACTGCTGTCTTATAAAATTCCCAGGGCTGCAATGTTAACCAGTTCCGCACATACAGCTGGACGTCGTCGTCCACACGAGTGCAGGAGAGGTTATGCTCACGTTCTTCTTTGAACAAGATGGCCCCCTTCGGATTCACTTCCTTCAACACGGGACAACAGTGAATGCCAAGCGTTACTCGCAAACCTTGATCACCCTTCGCCAAGCGATCAAATCAAAATGACCAGGCAATTTCACCTGTTGGGTCATTCTGCTCCAAGACAGTGCAAAACCTCATATGGCCAACACCGTCTCGTAAACGTAATGCAGAAATTCAAATGGGAGGTTCTCGGTCATCTTCCATACAGTCCGGACCTCTCTCCCCGTGATTACGCCATTTTTGGTCCCCTTAAAAAGGCTCTGAGGAACAAACTATTCAGCTGTACGTGAAGGACTGGTAAACACCGAAACCCCAGGAATTTTATGAGAGAGCCATTCACCGCCATGTGTCACTTGGGACAAGGGTCTCAACAGGCAGGGTCAATACTTCTAACATAGAGGTACTGGTTTCTGTAATTATGCCTCCGGTTCATTTATTTTTGGATACCCTTTATACATTGCGCATAAGATATGAAAAATCTGGGCTCTTAGTGAGGCATACAGACAGTCGTTTTTCCCTCGTTCTATTTTAGAGTGGAGCAGGAAAGGAAATTACAAATAGTGGCTTGCAGTGTATCGATGTAGATATAGTCTCCGACCCGTGGTGCAGGATGACACAGATGTTGCAGGAAGCACATTGCTTGTGCCCGTTACTTGTTCTCGGATGGCAGGCACAGATGTTAAAAATGGTTCAAATTGCTCTAACCACTATGGGACTTAACGTCTGAGGTCATCAGTCCCCTAGACTTAGAACTACTTAAACCTAACTAACCTAAGGATATCACACACATCCACGCCCGAGACAGTATTCGAACCTGCGACCGCAGCAGCAGTGCGGTTCCAGACTGAAGCGCCTAGAACCGCTCGGCCACATCCGCCGGCGCAGATGTTAAGGGCTCACGATGTGCTTGGTGAACAGTGTGGCAGTCCTCCATTGTAGTGGTCAGAAGTGGGCGACTGGAATTTTGGCTGTAAGAATGCTTGGCCTCACGTTACCATGCAGTCCAGTATAGAGTCAGCGCAACACCGAGATGCCCAACAAATCTTGATACTGCACGCTTCGACTAAATGGTCACCCACAGTCCGGCACCCTATCGAAGTGTCAGATACTGATAACGCTGTCTCACACGGGAACGCGGCATCTACGTGTCCTTCACAGTGATCACTCAACATCTGACGCCGTTCACGCCCCCTTATGCAGGTTGCTCCAGGAAGAGTGGTCAAAATTCAGGGATATAACAGGAACGATCATTCTGGTAAATATGGGCTTTGAAATGCATACCTTATGAGCTATGAGCACTTGTTCAATGGAAGGAATAAAGGAAGAAAGATTGATTTTAACGTCCCGTCGACTCATTAGAGACAGAGCACAAGCTCGGACTGTGTCAAAGATGGGAAGGAAATCGCCCGTCAAAGGAACCATCCCTGTATTTGTCTGGAGCGATTTAGGGAAATCATGGGAAACCTAAATGTGGATGGTTGGACGTGGGTTTGAATCGTCGTCCTCCTGAATGCGAGTCCAGTGTGCTGACGACTGCGCCACCGCTCGATTTCTTCAGTAAAAGAGATGTGTTTCACAGTGGCGAAGATGAACAACTGCTGATGGCTCTTAAGCTATACATTTTAGAGCCCATGTTTAATGGACGTTTTTACCCGCCAGGTTAACCGAGAGCGCTAATGCGCTGCTTCTCGGACTCGGGTAGGCGCGCCGGCCCCGGATCGAATCCGCCCGCCGGATTAACGTCGAGTGCCGGTGTGCCGGCCAGCCTGGATGTGGTTTTTAGGCGGTTTTCCACATCGCTCTAGGTGAATACCGGGCTGGTCCCCACGTCCCGCCTCAGTTACACGACTCACAGACATTTGAAACACATCCGCACTTTTCCATGATTTCCACTGGATGCAGACAGATGGGGTACTCTGATTCTGTCCCGGGGGGTACGAGATGGCGGCAAGAACTGCCAAATCCGGTTTAACCACGCTAACCCCGTGCAAAGTGCGGGACAAAGGCGCAAGCGATAGAATAGTTTACTGGACGTTTTTGCTTCGAATGCCCCTTCCTATCATATCCCTGAATCCTGAACATTTCTCCTGGGACATCAAGTATACCCTATCAATACTAGTAAAAACACTAAACATGAATAACCATGATGCACTCTATTGGCTTTCCGATTGTCACAAATGCAAATCATTTACAAACCCGCCGATGGTGTGTAGGTGTGCGAGATTACATTAACATCCGACCATGACATCCAGGTGCGTCAACTTTTTTCAGCTGTATTATAAGCTAAAACAACGCCCAATAATGAATAAAATAATTCCAAAACAATGACGTAATAACAAATAAATCATTTAGCATTTATTTACTTTTGCCCCTGAAATGCACGACACAACTATTCCACCTTGCATGTGAGATATATCACAGGCGACATACCCACATATTTCAAGAAGAGTGTAATAATTCCTATTCCAATGAACGAAGGCAATGATAGATGTGATTATTACCGAACCATCAGTTTAATAAGACATGGTTGCAAAATACTGACAAGAATTATTTACCGAAGAATGGAAAGGCTGGTATAAAACGATCTCGGGGAAGATAATAGTCATAACAAAAAAGTAAATTTTAGTAAGATCACATAGTGATGAATTCATTACATGATGATTAAGATGTGAGTTTTTCTGTTCAGTGGCGGTTTGTAAATATTTTTGTCCAGCCTCTGTGTGTCTCTATTTCATAGATGCTCTCTTTGTTGTAGGTTTTTAATGACGGATACACGTCTCATCATCCGTAATGATGCGGCTTAGGAAATCACTGCCTTCCACAAAGTAACACTCAAAGAAGTCCAGAGACGCGAGAAACCTTGTTCTTTTGTTTGCTGGAGACGACCTCGACCCACGAGGAGGAAAACGCCTAAAAAGGCTCTGAGAACTATGGGACTTAACATCTGTGGTCATCAGTCCCCTAGAACTTAGAACTACTTAAACCTAACTAACCTAAGGACATCACACACATCCATGCCCGAGGCAGGATTCGAACCTGCGACCGTATCGGTCACACGGTTCCAGACTGAAGCGCCTAGAACCGCACGGCCACACCGGTCGGCCCACGAGGAGGAGGAGGAGGAGGAGGAGGAGGAGGAGGAGGTGGTCAGTGTTTAATGTCCCCTCGACAACGAGGTCATTAGAGACAGAAAACAAGCTTGGATTAGGCAAGGATGAAGAAGGAAAGCGACCGTGTCCTTTCAAAGGAACCCTCCCGGCGTTTACCTGAAGCGATTTAGGGAAATCACGGGAAACGTAAACCAGGATGGCGGTCGCGGGTTTGAAACGTCGTCCTCCCGAATGCGAGTCCACCCATGGTGTGAACACTGCCTATTGCTCTGCTCATCCGCTGAGCAATCTATACCACTGACCATTAAAATTGCTACACCACGAAGATAACGTGCCACACACGCGAAATTTTAACCGACAGGAAGAACATGCTGTGATATGCAAATGATTAGCTTTTCAGAGCATTCACACAAGGTTGGGGCCGGTGGCGACACCTACAACGTGCTGACATGAGAAAAGTTTCCAACCGACTTCTCATACACAAACGGCAGTTGACCGGCGTTGCCTGGTGAAACGTTGTTGTGATGCCTCGTGCAAGGAGGAGAAATGCGTACCATCACGTTTCCGACTTTCATAAAGGTCGGATTGTAGCCTATCGCGATTGCGGTTTATCGTATCGCGACATTTCTGCTCGCGTTCGTCGAGATCCAATGACTGTTAGCAGAATATGAGATCGGTGGGTTCAGGAGGGTATTACGGAACGCCGTACTGGATTCCAACGGCCTCGTATCACTAGCAGTCGAGATGACAGGCATCTTATCCGCATGGCTGTAACGGATCGTGCAGCCACGTCTCGATCCCTGACTCAACATATGGGGACCTTTGCAAGACAACAGCCATCTGCACGAACAGTTCGTCGACGTTTGCAGCAGCATGGACTATCAGCTCGGAGACCATGGCTGCTGTTACCCTTGTAGCTGCATCACAGACAGGAGCGCCTGCGATGGTGTACTCAACAACGAAACTGGGTGCACGAATGGCAAAACGTCATTTTTTCTGATGAATCCAGGTTCTGTTTACAACATCATGATGGTCGCATCCGTTTTTGGTGACATCGCGATGAACGCACATTGGAAGCGTGTATTCGTCATCACCATACTGGCGTATCACCCGGTGTGATGGTAACCTATAGGGTGCCATTGGTTACACGTCTCGGTCACCTCTTGTTCGCATTGATGGCGCTCTGAACGGTGGACGTTACATTTCAGATGTGTTATGACCCGTGGCTCTACCCTTCATTCGATCCCTGTGAAACCTTACATTTCAGCAGAATAATGCACGACCGCATGTTGCAGGTCCTGTACGGGCCTTTCTGGATACAGAAAATCTTCGAGTGCTGCCCTGGCCAGCACATTCTCCAGATCTCTCACCATTTGCAAACGTCTGGTCATTGGTGGCCGAACAGCTGGCTCGTCACAATACGCCAGTCACTACTCTTGATGAACTGTGGTATCATGTTGAAGCTGCATGGGCAGCTGTACCTGTACACGAAATGCAAGCTCTTTTTGACTCAATGCCCAGGCATATCAGGGCCGTTATTACGGCCAGAGGTGGTTTTTCTCGGTACAGTTTTCTCAGGATCTATGCACCCAAATTTCGTGAAAATGTAATCACATGTCAGTTCTAGTATAATATATTTGTCCAATGAATGCCCGTTTATCATCTGCATTTCTTCTTGGTGTAGCAATTTTAATGGCCAGTTGTCTACTTGACAGTCACTTAGCAATTGCTGCGAATCAGTCACTCGACTGCTTTATCACTGTCTTCTGATACCGATGTCGATGGTTGTTTTCTTTCCCGATTGGCATCACCAATGTCTGTGTGGCCTTGGTCAAATTTTCGACACCTTTTCACTACGACTGGAGACCACTTTGCATTTGCTTCACGTATCCCACAATTTCACGGTTAATCTCCCTGCGATATAGACGTTTTTGCCAGAAGAACTGTACTGTCACGCGTAAGTCAAATTTGGAGTATCTTTGTAATTGGCGCATCATCTCATTTGCACACTATGATGCGCCTGTAATCCATACCGCAGCAGAGCGGCGTCTGCAGGAAACGTAGAACATGTACTCTTCTGACAATGAGCCGCTATTGATGCGTAATGGTTTTAGCGTGCGTCGACATGGGTAATTTACTTCTGAATTCCCTACGTACCAGATGACACACGTTGAAACGCAATCGGCAACCGTTGAAAGTTAGGGAGTACTTTGCCACATAAAATGCGTAGCCAACATAGTAAGTTATGACATAATTCGTTACCCGCATCTGGAGTATTCAAAAAAGGGCTCTGAGCACTATGGGACTCAACTGCTGAGGTCATTAGTCCCCTAGAACTTAGAACTAATTAGACCTAACTAACCTAAGGACATCACAAACATCCATGCCCGAGGCAGGATTCGAACCTGCGACCGTAGCGGTCTTGCGGTTCCAGGCTGCAGCGCCTTTAACCGCACGGCCACTTCGGCCGGCTCTGGAGTATTCGCACCAGCGTGGAATGGAATCAGACCTTGGAACGTTGCCAGAAATTGTGCAGCAGCACATACAAGTTTGCGCAGGCTGTTTGCTCAGCTGTACACAACGCAGACACGAGACGAGAAGAGAGCAGCGGGTTATCCCTGACGAATAACCTAAAACACTACTTCGGGCGCGAATCGGCTGTTGAACAACGACCGTGGGTCGTAGTACACTATAAGACAAAAAAAGACGCACCACTCAATGGGGAGTAAATCGGCTGATGCGATATGCATTTACAGACAAACAAATGATTACAGTTTCGGAAAAAATGGATGATTTGTTCAAGAGAAAGAGTTTTGCAAATTTAGTAAGTCAACCAAGCGTTGGTCCGCCTCTGGCCGTTATGCAAGCAGTTATTCGACTTGGCATTAATTGGTAGAGTTATTGGGTATCTCCCTGAGGGGGCAGTGCAAAATTCTGCCCGACTGGCACGTTAGGTCATCAAAAATCCTAGATAGTTGAAGGGCCCTGCTCTTAATGCATTACGGGCAGGGCTCTTCAACCATCTCGGGATTTCGACGACCTAACGTGCCACGTGGACAGCATTTAAGCATTTGGCACCATTTCCCCCAGGAGGACATCTAACAACTATCAACTAATCATCATTTTCTTTGAGCCTTTGTTCCACTTCAATGGGGGATCGGCCTCGTAACTATTGACTAGTGTCATAGGGCGGCCGGATGCCCTTCCTGTCGCCATCCCGTAACACCTGGGATGGGATCAGTGTACCTCAGCTGTCTCCTTCTAGTGTAAACTATGAAATACTGCGAACGTTTTTCAAATGTCTGCGAGTCCTGTAACTGAGGCGTGACGTGGGGCCCAGCCCGGTATTCACCTAGAGGGATATGAAAAACCGCCTAAAAACCACATCCAGGCTGGCCAGCACAGCAGCCCTCGTCGTTAATCCGCCGGGCGGATTCGATCCGGGGCCGTTGCACCTACCCGAATTTAGAAAGCAGCGCATTAGCGCTCTCGGCGAACCTGGTGGGTCAAAACTATCAATCAACGCCAAGCCGAATCACTGCTTGCATAAAGGCCAGAAGTGGATCAATGCCTTTTTGACTTGCTCAATTTGTGATGCTCTTTCTCTTGAATAAATCAGGTAATTTTTCTGAAGTTGTAATCATTTGCTTGTTTGTACATGTACATGACATATACCGGTTGCCGTCTCTTTCAGATAATTCCTTCATAAGGCGTCTACTTGACTGACAGTGTACGTCATATGCTGTATAGGCATAAACGGCCGGAAGAGTGGTGTGCTAACTACACACTGCTCCAGCACTACCGACATTTGACGGCCTAAGAAGAGGATGAAGTACGGTTTATGTAAGGCGGTTACCTGAACCTGGATCAGATTTAACTCCTCAGCGCTGATTTTAATTCTGGAAAGAAAAGACACATGGAGCTGGGTAGTGAGGTGGCTGGGAGAGGTCAGTAACCTCTCTCCTTTCTTTATCCTCACAAAATTCGCGAGACGACAAAACTGAATGGAGGAGATAATACAGAAAATTAAGGTTTAAAGCCCAGTCGACGATGAGCTGGTTGCGGACGGGGCACAGGCTGTACATTTACTTCTATATCTACAATCAGCAAGCGACCTTAAGGTGTGTGGCGTAGGGTACTTTATATACCACTGTCGCACCCTGTTTTCCTGGTCCAGTCGCGAAAAGCTCGTGGGAAGAACGACTGTCGGCAAGCCACCGCGTGAGTTCGAGTCTCTCAAGTTTTAACTTCCTGACCTTCTGTGAGACATACGTACGCTACAAGGACTCAATCTACTGATAAACTCTTCTAGGACCATACGCTCTCGGAATCTAACGCTAACCCATACCGTAATACAGAACGCCTCTTCTGTAGCGCCTTCCACTGGAGTAAGCTGAGCGTCTCCTCGAAGCTTTCGCGCTTACTAAATTTAACCTGTAACGAAGAGCACTGTTTTCCTTTGGGTGTTCTCTATTTTCTCTATCAATCCCATACGGTATGGATCCCAGACTGACAATCAGTATCCAAGTATCATTCAGACGAAAGCTTTTTATTAAGTTACCTCTTTTGTAGGTGAGTGCACTTCCTAAAGACTCTTTCAAAGAATTTCAGTCTAGTTATGCCTACGCTGCGATTTGTTTTATGCTGTTGTTCCATTATAAATCTTTCCGTTCCCAAACTCTCAGATATGTTACGAATGTGACTGCTTCCTGCGATTGTTCTGCATTTGTGTAATCGTACAATAACGGGTCTTTTGATTATTAGTAAGCAGTGCGTTACATTTTTTATGTTAGGGTCAACAGTAAATACCTGCATCAAGCGCCGATCTTCAGCAGTCTTCCTCCACTTCGCTTCAGTTTTCTAACGTTTTCTACCAGCATCAATAGCGACATTCCTCGTGGATCTTCAGGTGTTATCCACTAAGTGATTCTACATCTACATCAGTACACCTGACGGTGTGTGTGGCGGAGGGTACTTATGCTACCATTAACTGATCCCCCCTTCCTGTTCCACTCTTGAATGGCGTGTGGGAAGAATGATTGTCGGCAAGCCTCTATATTAGCTTTAATTTTTCTAATTTTTTCAGCGCGACCATTTCGCAAGATGTATGTAGGAGGATGTAATATGTTATTTTCAGCCATAATGGCTATGTTTGTGGACCGTGACTGTGTGGGATAATTATGTCAAGTTTCTGCTACCAGTCAATTTTTATTTTATTTTATGCTTAATCTAACGTAATGCAACGCGTTTCGAACATGTTCTGTTCATTTTCAGGCGTTAATACATACATACATAGAGCAATGTTACTTAAAAATAAACAATCTTAAACTAGACAAGTCCAGAACACTTTGTCCATTGTTTTTTAATTTTTTAATGTAGCTGCTGGTGTGGCATTTGGGGGGAAGGAGGGGGGCAGTGTATATCTATAAATCGAAATTAGTGATGTCTTTTGCTGGTTTTCTTCTTTGTTGCGGACTATGTATGTTACAGCCTGTATCGGATGTAGATAGATTTGCTTCAGTTATGTGTTACGAAAATAGTGTGAAAGATCATATAAAAATACGAACTCTCGGCAGCTGAAACATCCGGTCGTGGAAGCCTTCATTGTATGATCACACCCGATGGCTCGCCACACCACGATGCCAGAATTAACACCGCTGTGCCTCTCCAAAATGTCGGACGGGAACGTTAAGCTCGGCTGGCCACTTAATGCTTTTTGAGAGGAGTAGGCTATGTGCCGGGACCGGCTTCAACCCTGTCCCTTCCTTCATCCGTAACACAAACCCAACAGCACACTGTACAAGCAATCATCACAGTCATCCATACGGCACAGATACATAGTTGACGCTTCATAACAGGTGCAGGAAAGCAACGGCAGACCACCTTCACTAGGGCCTAGCGTAGAATGGCGATGTAGGATTCCTACCTCTCCTCCCCTACAAGAGCTCACAAGGGTTGCTTAAACTCCGTTTGATAATGTAGTCTCCCAATAGAAGATGTAGGCAAGTCAGTGAAACAGTCTGAAAACCAGAATATACCAAAAGCTCACTTAGTCTTATTTTTTGCGAGGTTTTCAGTCCCCGCCGCTAAGCATGACATAGGTTAGGAATCACGAACTGAAGCGCCGCGACGTATTGTGTAACACTGAAATACAGAGTATGTCGCGAAATTTTGTTCTGTACAGCATATTACACTTTATCATTTTATAATAGGATAAATTTTACTTTATAACCAGGTCTGTAGTAATTTATAATAAATTTCGAGTGTCATCACAAGTGAGCGTGCGTCACAATGGTTGTCACTTATGCTAGTCAGTAATTCGAGAGATGGTAAAACTATTTAACAGTGGTTACACTACTCTTCCCAGTTAGTGAAAATATGAGTAAGGCGCCCTGGTCATTTGGCCAGTTTCGGTGTATTCTCGGCCTAAGTACGTTGTGGTCCAAATCTTTCACGTTTATGATTTTACTAGAGGTTGTAAATAGAGCTAAGAATGTTGAGTTAATTAGTTAGTTAATCACATGTTCCAGAGATCATTTGAACGATCCTTCTTTCGAAATTATGTGGAACGAGTCAGTTTAAAGGACATTAGCGTAAAATCATAATATCTAATACAATCAGGTGAAATGGATAAAATAATTTTTACGAAGATTTTTTTGACTATATAATTTCAGCCTTCATTTAATGATCCATAAACAGCATAGGCTACACTTCATTTTGATCATGTCTTAGCAACTCCATAAAATTAGCAATTCTTTTCTAATGCGTCCAACAATGCGCTTAAATACACCGAAATTCACTATACATCTTTCTATCACAAAGCTTCACACCGTCGTGCATAAAATTTAATAATGAAGTACACACATTACATTTAATTCAAAAGAATGTTTATCCCGTCAGAGAAGTCATTGCCTGATGAGCGCGTCTCTCGTCGTATTATCTTTGACTGTTCGAGGCGCATTGCCCTTTCGTATGTCCGTCGCACTACCTCACTGGCTATACAAGCACCGACCCATCTCTTGCGTGCTTAATTCCCCACCTTTCAACATAAGAACGTACAAATCGTAAAACTCAGAATTTGTCAAATAACCGTGCATGATACAGTACATTAGTATTAACAATAATGAATACACATTATTTTAATCTTTCATATAGAACTACACTTACAACTATTTTTTCCTGGCTACTAGGTCCTAAGTAGGTATTCGTCAGTGGAATAAAAGGAGATGTCCATGAGAAATTATTTTAAGTTACCTTTAAAACTTGCTTTTCTGAAGAAGTTTTATGTTATTCTGCAAATGACCAAAATTTTTGTTTCTGCATATTGAACTCCTTTCTGAACCACACAAATTTTTAATAATGGGTGATAAAGGTCATTGTTCACTCCAGCGTTGAAGGTTGGGCATCACTATTCTTCTCAAATTGTTATGGATTTTATTAGAGCCAAAAAAATACAAAAGTTCAAAAAATGTCCGACAGATGGCGCTTCATCTGATCAGAATAGCAATAATTAGCATAACAAAGTAAGACAAAGCAAAGATGATGTTCTTTACAGGAAATGCTCAATATGTCCACCATCATTCCTCAACCATAGCTGTAGTCGAGGAATAATGTTGTGAACAGCACTGTAAAGCATGTCCGGAGTTATGGTGAGGCATTGGCGTCGCGACTTCAGGTAACCCCAAAGCCAATAATCGCACGGACTGAGGTCTGGGGACGTGGGAGGCCAAGCATGACGAAAGTGGCGGCTGAGCACACGATCATCACCAAACGACGCGCACAGGAGATCTTTCACGCGTCTAGCAATCCTTTTTTTTGTTCTAATAAAACCCCATGTCATTCCAAGCATGTGTGTCAATTTTTACCTCTCTATCTACATTATTCAGTGGTTTATTAAGTTTTCAAATTTTTACTGACTTTGTGATCACCCGGTATATGGAATAGGAAGGATCGCAAAACTGAGCTCTGCCGGACTTCCTTTTTTATTTATCCGTAGTCACTAATATTTCCTACTCTTTCGACGTTCTTTGAATTACTCAGCATAATATTCTGCATTCTGTTTGTTAAGTACGATTCAAGCCAAGTGTGTGTAAACCCATCAGTTCCATAAAACTTATGTTTTCTTAAGAGAGTAACTTCATCTACATAATCAAATGTCTTCGAAAGATCACAAAAAATACCAAATGGCGATATTTCATTTTTAAGGCTTGCACTAATTTATGAGTGAATGTACAAATAGCATTTCCACTCAGTGAACCATTCTGGAATCCAAACTGTGATATGCTGTACTTTTTCCACTTACGTGTAAGACTACTCTTGAGCACATTACTTTTTAGAATATTTTGGAGAAAGATGTCAGTAAGAAATTGGAAAATAATTGTTTAAGTCTGTGTTGTCACCTTTCCTATGAAAAGATTGAACAGTTGCATATTTTAAACTGTCTGGAAAAAAATCCTGCGCCATTGATGCCTATCATATACCACTAAGGACATTACTTATTAAGTTGGAACACCTTTTCAGAATTCTGTTTGAAATTCGATGAACAACACATGAGCTTTTTTTAGAATTTTTACAATTCTAGGAGGGATATAGGTGCTACTTCTAGTTACTTAGTTTTGTGTAGTGTCATTTCTAACATTTTCTTGCTCCTTTAACTGAATTTTTTATCTACATCTGTACTCCGTAAACCACCCTACTATGCGTGGATGAGTGTACTGCGTGTATCACTGGCACTTTCCTCTTTCCAGTTCAAATCGCGAATGGAGCGAAGGAAGCCTCGGTGTGAGCTTGAATCTCACCTTCGTGGTCTTGTCACGGTATAAACGTAGGAGGAAGCTATATATTGGTTGACTCTTCTAGCAAACCACACTGTGATGCATAACGCCTCTCTTGGAGTACCTGCCACTGGAATTTAATGAGCATTTCCGTGACGTTTTGGGATTTACCAGATGAACCAGTAACGAAGCGAACTGCTGTTTGGATCCTCTCTATCTCGCCTATCAGTCTGATAAGGGTCCCAAACTGACGAGAAATACTCAAGTATCGGTCAAACGAGAGTTTTGTAAGCTACCTCCCTCGTAGGCGCGCTACATCGGTATCTACATCATACTCCGCAAGCCACCTAACGGTGTGTGCCGAAGGGTCCTTCTGGCACCACTAACTGATCACCACTACCCTAATCCACTCGCAAATGGCATTTGGGAAGAATGAATGTCGGTAAGCCTCTGTATTAGCTCTAATTTTTCGAATTTTCTTGTCTTAGTCAGTTCGCGAGATGTGTGTGGGTGGAAGTAATATGTTGTCCGTCTTTTCCAGAAAAGTCTTCTCTCGAAATTTCAGTAGAAAGGCTCTCCGTAATGCGCAACGCCTCCTTGTAGCGTCTGCCGCTGTAGCTTGTTGAACATCTTTGTAAGGCTCTCGCGCCCGCTGAAGGATCCCGTGACGAAATGCGACGCTCTTCTTTGGATATTCTCTATCTCTGCTATCAGTCCTACCTGTTAAGTATCTCATATTGATGAACAAAACTCAAGAATGTGTAGAACAAGAACTCCATAAGCCACTTCTTTCGTGGATGATTTACATTTCCTTAAGATTCTTCCTATGAATCTGTTTGGCATCTGCTTTTCCTACTATTTGTTTTACGTTGTCATTTCACTATAGGTCGCTCTGGATATTTTACACTTCCAAAGGAATGTTCCAATGAATCTCGCATCTGCCTAGCTACGATTAGTGTTGTCTAATCGTTCCACTTCAAAACGCTTCATTCTAATGCGCCCAGCTCTTTCATAAAATGGGTCTTTCCGCCTATGAAGCTACTTGTACATTCGTGTGTGTTGTGAATATTAATGGTGCTATAACACTTCCTTGGGGTGTGCCAGAAGTTATTTATACGTCTGAATATTTTTGTCGGTTGAGAGTCACATATTGTGATACATGTACAAGGGAAGCTTCAATCCAATCACAAAGCTAGTGTGAAATCTCTTACGCACGTATTTTGTTCATTCGGTGAAAATTTTGTTGTTCATTAGGAGTTGAAGAGTCTTGAACAACAGGCAGTGCTTAAATTAGCGAAAAAATTTGCTGACTTTGCCTCCACGTGGGACTAAAATATGGAAGTAGAGATATACGTTTAAGAAAAAACATGAGAACCTATTGCTGATGAGAGGTCCCGTAATTCATCAATGCTGCGGACCAAGTACGATCTCACATCGCTACTGCGTATCTATACAGGGTGAGTCACCTAACGTTACCGCTGGATATATTTCGTAAACCACATCAAATACTTTCGAACCGATTCCACAGGCCGAACGTGAGGAGAGGGGCTAGTGTAATTGTTTAATACAAACCATACAAAAATGCACGGAAGTATGTTTTTTAACACAAACCTACGTTTTTTTAAATGGAACCCCGTTAGTTTTGTTAGCACATCTGAACATATAAACAAATACGTAATCAGTGCCGTTTGTTGCATTGTAAAATGTTAATTACATCCGGAGGTATTGTAAACTAAAGTTGACGCTTGAGTACCACTCCTCCGCTGTTCGATCGTGTGTATCGGAGAGCACTGATACATACATCGCGTTTCCACAGAATGATGTGCCAACGTTGCTCGAAAATGTTCCACTGGAAACGCGTCGACGTATGTGGTATCAGCATGATGGCGCACCTGTTCATTCCGCAATTAACACTAGGCTGACCCTTGACAGGATGTTCGACGGGCGTTTCATAGGACGTGGAGGACGCATAAATTGGCCAGCCCGTTCTCCTGATCTTACACCTCTGGACTTCTTTCTGTGGGGTACGTTAAAGGAGAATGTGCCTACAACCCCAGAGGATATGAAACAACGTATTGTGGCAGCCTGCGGCGACATTACACCAGATGTACTGCGGCGTGTACGACGTTCATTACGCCAGAGATTGCAATTGTGTGCAGCAAATGATGGCCACCACATTGAACATCTATTGGCCTCACATGTCGGGACACACACTATTCCACTCCGTAATTGAAAACGGAAACCACGTGTGTACGTGTACCTCACCCCTCATGGTAATGTACATGTGCGTCAGTGAAAAAGACCAATAAAAAGGTGTTAGCATGTGGACGTGATGTGCTGTTCCAGTCTCTTCTGTACCTAAGGTCCATCACCGTTCCCTTTGGATCCCTACGTAATTCGGTGCTCTCCGATACATACGATCAAACAGCGGAGGAGTGGTACTCAAGCGTCAACTTTAGGTTACAGTATCTCCGGATGTAATTAACATTTTACAATGCAACAAACGGCACTTATTACGTATTTGTTTATATGTTCAGATGTGCTAACAAAACTAACGGGGTTCCATTTAAAAAAACGTAGGTTTGTGTTAAAAAACATACTTCCGTGCATTTTTGTATGGTTTGTACTAAACAATTACACTAGCCCCTCTCCTCACGTTCGGTCTGTGGAATCGGTTCGTCAGTATTTGATGTGGTTTACGAAATATATCCAGCGGTAACGTTAGGTGACTCACCCTGTATATCTACGTGTGTTACTACATTGAAGTCCCTCGCTGCATTTTTCTGTCTGTGTGTGAAGGCTAATTTCAGGAACTGCTATAGTGACTTCGGTACGGTTTTCACTAATAACCGGTGGTTATAATTAAAGATCAGCTACGCACGAAGGTCCAGTGTGAGCTGTAATTATGGCAGCGCAACTTGGTAGAAATGCTAATGTATTAATGCGGAAACGATTTACGTTGGAAAACAAATTAGTTTCAGCTGAGCAAAACTGAACGTACTCGGACATTTCTCTCTTTACCTACTCTGATCATCACTAAACTGACAGACAATATTTTTAGCGCAACGCAACCTGACTATCAATAATCCCTACAAAAGAATGGCCCTGACTGACAATAACCTACACCTTTCATGAATCACTTACCCCACAGAAATCTTCGTTACTCTACTACTGCAATACAGCGAGCGCCAGTACTGCCAACTAAATGAAAGATTCTAACTACTGAAGGCACTAACTGCTGATAGGCATACTTAGCAAATGAAAGATTTTGATAGAGAGCAAACACTCTATTTACCTTAACAGTGTTCAAAAGTCATAATATATATATATATATATATCAGTTCATGACATCCAGTCTTACAAATTTACTCTCTCTGATGGACACACGTCCAGATCATCCGCTCTCAAAACTCCGCCATCTCTCTCCCCACATCCACCACCGCTGGCTGCTCACCTCCACCTGTGCAACGCTATGCGCTGTTAACATCCAACTGCCCAACACTACAATAGCAAATATTCCAACAATGCAAACCAGCCACAGACTGCACACAGCTTAGTCAGTGATTTTCATACAGAGCGCAACGTGAAGTTGTCAACATAAAAATCTAAACAGCCTACTTACAAAACCAACTGCAAATCTGGAACTGCACCGTGTTTGTTTGACGGTATGACTCCACTCTGTCATTTCACAAGCCATAACGTGAGTGAATAGAGTAGCTACCGAGGAAAGACCGTGCGCTGTTAGTGAAACTGTTTAATGTGAACGGCAGTGGTTACAGTGCTGCACTGAGGGAGTATTTCCGACTGAAAGGCTTGAGGGGGGGGGGGGGGGGCGGCACGATGCCATTAAACGATTTAAAGAAGGTAATAATGAAATTCGAAACCACGAGTGAGGTTGGTGTGGCACCTGGAGGAAGAAGCCGCCCTTTCTTGGTGGCAGCTACAGGTGAAGTTGCTGTTGCTGCATCTGACCATGTATCATATGCCCCGGGTAGTGCTAGTTCTCCTGGACTATCATAGGCATTGTCTATCAACACTACGGAAAGTTGTGTGGTCGGTTTTAACTAGTGCGCGTACAAGATCCAGACGGTGTAGCAACTGAAACCTCATGATCCGCAGCAACGTTCTGGATTTACTCTTCGGTTTCTGGTACGGATCAAAACCAGTGACATGTGGCCGGGCAATGTTTTGTGCAATGACGAGACACAATTTACACTAGAAGCTGTGTTGAATACACAGAACAGCCGAATTTGTGGTGTTCCGCTCGAAAAGCCATTGCACTCGCCTTATCTGACTGTGTGGTGTGCACTCACAAGCACCTTAATTCTCAGCCCATTCTTTTTGAAGAGAATACACCCAGAGGGCCTATCAGGTGTACGGTGCCGTCTGAAAGTTATCGAGACCTCCATATGCAGCATGTGATTTCTGCTTCGGAAGAGCATAGCTGTTTGCAAACCACTAACTTCATACAAGATGGGGCAACACCTCATGTTTCTCGTCCAGTGAAAGATAGGCTGAATGCAATCTTCCTCGAACGGGTTGTCTCCAGAGGTTTCCAAGAAGCATGACCTGCAAGATCATCACCTGATCCGCATCCCTGTGACTTTCTCTCTGGGGACGTCTAAAAGAACGCCTTTACCAGGGACCCGTTAGGTCCCTACCAGATCTGAAGGCCGGTATACAAGAAGACGTTGCTCATATTTCACCGGAACTGCTGCGAGCAACAGGTGATCACGTCTTTTTATGGGTGCAGCATGTCGTCGATGTTGCTGCTGCTCATATTGAAGAAAATGTGTGTGTTAATAATAAAGTCAACATTATGCATTCAAAATCAGTTTAGTTGAATGAACTATGGGTTCTTGGTGAAACATTGTAAATTAACTAAGCAAACACTGTTTTTGCCTTGTTTCACAATTTTATTATCATAATTGCATAACATAGGTTTCGCGTTATACGCCAATTATCAAGTACATTACTGATTGCCGAAGAAGATAATGCACAGACAAACATGATGACAAGGCAAAGTTAGTCATCTCAACTTCTCATAGTATCGATCCATGGCTTAATGTGAAATTACTTCAATGACCATTTTCTAACAAATTACGTATGATATTACACAATTCAGCACATACACTAAAATAACTAAACGTACCTGGGAATAAAGCTATGCATCAGCAAAGAACTGATGGACTGATGCCCAAAGTTTTACGTCTATCCTGGAGTTGTGATACCATCTAAAAGAAGTGAATAATTGGATTTGCTCGTTTAATAATAGGTGCAGGGATGTACATATCTTTTTTTTTAATTTCTAAAATTTCTATCTGCTTGAGTTTAGCTCCCTTTTCCTCTGTGTATAAGACTTGTATATCTATTATGTATTTGTGGTTGTTGATAAGGCAATGTTCCGTAAAGGCTGAATCAGGCTTGGCTAATGCGTAACTTTATTCCCAGGTATGTTTAGTCATGTTAGTGTAATTGCTGAATTGTGTAATTCCATGTGTAACTTGTTAAAAATGGCCACTGAAGTAGTTTTACATTAAGCCATGGATCGATACATTAAGAAGTTGAGACGACTGTCTTTGCCTTATCAAGTTTATATGGGCATTATCATCTTCGGAAATTAGTAATGTACTTGAAAATGAGCTTATAACCCGAAAACTTGGTTGTGGAGTAACAATGGTACAATTTGTGAAACAAGGCAAGAAACAGTGTTTGTTTAGTTAATCAACATTATGCGTTTCTCACTTGTTTGACATTTTATGCCCACGTCACGTTCCTAATCCATTACATATCTAAACATTTCTATACGTCTTTCTTGCATTCACAGCGCCAGCTTGCACCTGCGGCCAAAACTGGAACTATTTTTCTCCGGTTTACATCGGTTCCGCATTAACGTATTAGCAAACCTACCAAGTTTCTCTGCCATACGATAATTACAGCCCACACTAGACCTCTGTCTGTAGCTGCACCCGGTATACAGTGTTTCATCAGGAACGTGTGTGCATATTACCGCTACGCCACACAATTCATCCCGCCGTAGATGCTTACACCCAAACCTCCAGATGACATTTTGGAAAAAACGACATTTTGATTCTCTTGTAAAAATTTTTTGTTTATTTATAGACACAATCACATGTTTAAGACACGGTCATAACCGGTTTCGGCCATACAATGACCGTCTTCAGATGCTAAAGGCGGCATACACTGAACACAGACTCAAACAGGTTCGACAACGCATGAACCTGATTTCAGTGTATGCCGCGTTTAGCATCTGAAGACGGTCATTGTATGGCCGAAACCGGTTATGACTGTCATAAACATGTGATTGTGTTTACAAATAAACAAAAAAGTTTTACTCCAGATGTCAGACACTCAGATCGGTACCAAACGTTGTATATCGATAGAGTATCAACCAAAACTCCGATTTAGTTCGTGCTATGCGCTGTCGTCCAGCAGAACGGGAGTAAACGTCAATTAAAAGCAACGCCAGAACTACCGAGCACAGGAAAAGCTGTGAGAAGCTAATATGGATAGCTTCCGTGTGGAATTAGATAATCGTACCAAGGGTCCTAGGTTCATATCTCAATTATGACAAATCTTTTTACTGTATTATGCATGAAAGTGTTTTATGAGGCTATTGGCTCTGAGCACTATGGGACTTAACATCTGTGGTCATCAGTCCCCTAGAACTTCGAACTACTTAAACCTAACTAGCCTAAGGACATCACACACATCCATGCCCGAGGCAGGATTCGAACCTGCGACCGTAGCGGTCACGCGGTTCCAGACTGAAGCGCCTAGAACCGCACGGCCACACAGGCCGGCTATGGAGCTATTAACACTTCCGCACGTGTGACGCAATTGTTTATTTACTTTAATGTTTCGATTGTTTATGTTTATTCTGTGAAACTACAAATGCACTAGCTGCTTCATCAGGAGCGGTGTCTGTTCTGTCGCACACGTCCGACAGAAGACCACGCGTATCTATACAAATTCACTCTACAGATTTGCTACTTTCAACTGACGAAGCGAAAGCAGACTGCCGAAAGAACACTGCTACAAATTCCGAAAAGTCCTTTTACATGGCAGGAAAATGTTCTCGCATTTGACAATTCCACGCGTAAACAGTTAAACTTATTATTAGCTGGGTTTGAACGCGGGACCTTTGGTACGACGACCTAACGCTCTCAAAACTCAATTACGCGAGACTTCAAATAATCGCCGACAGATACGCTTTCCTGTGCTCTTTAGTTCTGGTGTGACTTTTAATTACCGTTCACGCATGTTCTACTGGAGGACAGCATGTAGCACGAACTAAATCGGTGTTTTGGTTGATACTCTATCGACATACAAATGTGAGTGAGATCTGAGTGCTTCCCGTGCAAAGGCGGGTCACGTCACTAGTTGTTAATTAAACACACGAACGACATCATACTCCACGGAATATACCAGTGGCTCGTGTTGTTGACTAGACAAGGCGATGCGCAGCTGGTCGCTTACCTGCCTGCCTGGCGCTTGTCGTTCCCATCTCGCACCGCCGCTGCTCGCGCACTAACTGACGTCCTACGCCATACGGCAACGCGCCGTCTGTGACGTTATGTGGACACGTGGAATCGGGCCGGCGCAGTACGTGCTTCAGGTAGCTGCTACGTGCGCTTACCGCACCTGCAGGGGCACGCCTAGTGCAATACTGGATCAGCAATTTGCAATCGAATCGGTGAATTGGAAAAGGGGTCGTGTCCACTTTTTTACAACCACCCTCCATAATCCTCGACGGTCCCTCTCCGTCCTTACAAGGGCTTTGTGTCGTCTGACGTCACCAACAGTTGGCTTGCGTGCCTTGGAAGTGAACTTAATAAAAACATGATTGCTGTTTTTAGAATGAAATTTTCACTCTGCAGCGGAGTGTGCGCTGATATGAAACTTCCTGGCAGATTAAAAGTGTGTGCCGGACCGAGACCCGAACTCGGGACCTTTGCCAGTTTTACTCTGCCAGGAAGTTTCATATCAGCGCACACTCCGCTGCAGAGTGAAAATTTCAGCAGGCCGGAGTGGCCGTGCGGTTCTAGGCACTACAGTCTGGAGCCGAGCGACTGCTACGGTCGCAGGTTCGAATCCTGCCCCGGGCATGGACGTGTGTGATGTCCTTAGGTTAGTTAGGTCTAATTAGTTCTACGTTCTAGGCGACTGATGACCTCAGAAGTTTAGTCGCATAGTGCTCAGAGCCATTTGAACCATTTTTGAAAATTTCATTCTAGAAACATCCCCCGAGCTGTGGCTAAGCCGTGTCTCCACAATATCCTTTCTTCCAGGAGTGCTAGTTCTGCAAGGTTCGCAGGAGAGCTTCGGTTAAGTTTGGAAAGTAGGAGACGAGGTACTGGCGTAATTAAAGCTGTGAGGACGGGGCGTGAGTCGTGTTTGGGTAGCTCAGTTGGTAGAGCACTTGCCCGCGAAAGACAAAGGTCCCAAGCTCGAGTCTCGGTCCGACACACAGTTTTAATCTGCCAGGAAGTTTCAAATCAGCGCACACGCCGCTGCAGAGTGAAAATTTCATTCTAGAAACATGTCTCCACAACATTCTTTCTTCCAGGAGTGCTAGTTCTGCAAAGTTCGCAGGAGAGCTTATGTGAAATTTGGAAGGTAGGAGACGAGGTACTGGCGGAATTAAAGCTGTGAGGACGGGGCTTGAGTCGTGCTTGGGTAGCTCAGATGGTAGAGCACCTGCCCGCAAAAGGCAAAGGTCCCGGGTTGGACTCTCGGTCCGGCACACAGTTTTAATCTGCCAGGAAGTTTCATATCAGCGCACACTCGGCTGCAGAGTGAAAATCTCATTCTATTAACATCCCCCCGGCTGTGGGTAAGCCGTGTCTCCACAATATCCTTTCTTCCAGGAGTATTAGTTCTGCAAGGTTCGCAGGAGAGCTTCTGTGAAGTTTAGAAGGTAGGAGACGAGGTACTGGCGGAATTAAAGCTGTGAGGAGGGGACGTGAGTCGTGCTTGGGTAGCTCAGATGGTAGAGCACTTGACCGCGAAAGGCAAAGGTCCCGAGTTCGAGTCTCGGTCCGGCCCACTGTTCTAATCTGCCAAGAAGTTTCATGATTGCTGTTATTTATTCAAAAGGTCAAAAACAATAAGGCAGCAGGCGAGGACCAGATATCAACAAGAAATGGTTCAAATGGCTCTATGGTCATCAGTCCCCTATAACTTAGGACTACTTAAACCTATCTAACCTAAGGACAGCACACAACACCCAGCCATCACGAGGCAGAGAAAATCCCTGACCCCGCCGGGAATCGAACCCGGGAATCCGGGCGTGGGAAGCGAGAACGCTACCGCACGAGCAGATATCAGCAGAGATGTTAAAAGAGGCCGGAAACAAACTACACAAAGAAATTTATAACCTTATCGCAATGATTTGGAAAACTGAAACACTGCCGGAATATTGGAAAACTGCATTAATTTGCCCAATACACAAGAAAGGAAACAGAATGGAATGTTGAAATTACAGAGGAATCAGTTTCCTGAACATAACATACAAAATCATCTCAATGATCATTCTGGAAAAACTTAAACTTTACGCAGAAAACATTATTCAAGATTACCCGGCTGGATTTCGAACAAACCGTCCCACAACTGATAATTTGTTTGGTATACGACGACAGATCTTTGAGAAATACTGGGAATTTAACAAAAACATCCACTGTCTCTTCATTGACTTCCAGCGAGCCAACGGTAGCATCCATAGAAGTAGCCTCTACAACACATTACGAGAATTTAGTATACCCAGTAAAATCATTACGATGATACAACTGTGCATGGATGGCTCCCAGACAGTAGTGAAGTTCAGAGGATCCATATCCCCCACCTTTCCAATTAAAACAGGCTTACGACAGGGAGACGCTCTTTCATGTGTCCTCTTCAACCCTACATTAAAGAAAGTGGTTCGGGAGAGTAATTTACATCTGTACAATGGTCTCCGATTCGAACACAATGAAGTAAAAGTCCTGGCTTATGTAGATGATATAGTGTTGCTGAGTGAAACTGAAGAAGAACTGAAAGATATGTACAGATCACTCAGGCACAGTGCCAGCAAAATGAGGGTGGAATGAGATAGAAGGCTGTGTAAGCAGATCGTTGATGCAGCGCGTGGTCTACAGGGCCTGTGATTGCTGAGAAGAGAGAGAGAGAGGTAATAATTAAAAGTTTTGTGTAACTTTCAACACAGGTAACCGTTAGCTTTGTACATAAGAATTCGACTGCGAGAATGTGTTGCAAACTCTGACTCCGAGATAGTAACTTGGAAGTGAGTAGCTGGTTCCCTGTCTGTTTAAATATTCGTAATAGCAAGAATACTGTCTGAATTCAACACTGTGAATCAGTAAACTTTTAAACTGATAAATGGGCCCTGAAAAAATTGAACGTTCCCTATTTTTACTGTCAAATTTTGGCTTACGTGTCGCACAACGGAAACGCCGTGACACTGCGTCTTGAAAGCGCGTCTCATTTGCTGAGCTACAACTAACTACCGAGATACGCCTGGTGCACTGCACTCTTTTTAAAAAAGGGAAAAGCGTACTTGGTTCATGACAAATCTGAATAAGTAAAAATAACTCATATTTTGGCATGGAGTTTGGATGCGAACTTTTATTGGGATAAATTATAACACCAAATGTAATTAGAGTTGTGATTAGAAAAACTCTATTTCGAAAAATTCCCTGTTTCATTGCTTTACAGTTCTTGAGCGGACAAACGTAAGTAGTCTTTAACAACAAATGACATCTTCGGTGACACAGTCGACAGCCACGTCCCGAAGGAAGCGTTTCCTGAGTTAATTATTTTCACAGAACATGATTTGTTTAATGTTCAAAAAATAATGTCTTGTATTAAAAATCGAGTCAGTGACTGTATGTCGCTCGTTACGATAACGTCGTATGTAGCTTTACTTACGCGAAATACGCGGCGTACTGTAACACATCACTGAAGAGGAATAAAGCCAGTATGAAAATATCGTGATGTATAAAGTATATATCGGTGTTGTGCGAATTTATTTCAAATAGTGAACATAATGAAACGGTGACCGTAACTAAAAAGATATAGGCAGGACTCGACCAGAAACGAAAGTGACAGAAGTGAGACTTCCAGATGGCTAAGCTTTTAGATGAAATAGTCTTTCGAACGAGGCATGAGCCATTTATGTTAGCGTGATTACCAGACAGTGTGCGGTTCAAAATGGTTCAAATGGCTCTGAGCACTATGGGACTTAACATCTGAGGTCATCAGTCCCGTAGAACTTAGAACTACTTAAACCTAACTAACCTAAGGACATCACACACAGCCATGCCCGAGGCAGGATTCGAACCTGCGACCGTAGCAGCAGTGCGGTTCCGGACTGAAGCGCCTAGAACCGCTCGGCCACAACTACCGGCACAGAGGGCGGCACAGCGGAAACAGTACAGAACTGTAATTCGAAGGTCGTTGGATCGAGTCCCATTGTGGAAGTCGTTTTATATTTACGATTTTTATGTTAGCTACATTGCAAATAAACCGAAATGCTGCTCAATATATTCTATTTATTGACCTTTCAATAAATAATGTAGACAGCCAAAGGGTTGCATCAAGTTTATTAGAATAGTCACTTAACCTAAATTAAATTGAAATTATAATCATACATTATGAGCTATAATACTCAAGTGAGATATCAGATATCACAGATTATATCCTCCATGAAAAACAGCACGTATTACTCCACAGATAGAGCTAATTATAAAAAGAGACATAATCTAATAGAGAAAAAATACCCAATATTAGCATAAAATGGAATAACTATGGGCAACTGTTCCACGTTTGTTTGAACCAAATAAAAATATGAATGGAATGGAATGCATTGAAATGATGAAAAGACTAATGGGAAAGAGAGAGAAAGTATATCTCAGTTGCTAAGACAATTGTGTTCGTGAAAGTAAAAGTTCAGGTTTCGAATCCCAGGCCAGCAAACAGTTTTAATCCGTCAGTATGTCACAGAGTGAAATATTCGTTATATCACGAGTAATTTGGAATGGATGAACTAGCTCACATATCGTAAAGCGTGCTAGCATGCGAGTCAGGGAGCTAATGTAGACCCATATCGAATCTGCACAGCGGATTAACGACCGTTGACTCGTATATCGGCCAGGCTGAGTGTGTTTTTTTAGGCGGTTTCCCGCGCTCGTTTAGGCAAAGGTTGGGCTGGCCCCAACTGTACGCCTCAGAGAATACTACACGCAAACAGTTAAAATACTATTCTTTTTTTCTTTCTCGGGCCTGTGTCCCGCTCCAACGCGGGGTCGGCTTTGTTATGACGGATTTGGCAGTGTTAATTGCAGAGGGTGGCCGGATGCCTTTCCTGCCGCCACCCCGAACCCCCCGGGACGGAAGTAGTGTACCCCAGCTGTCTCCGTCTAGTGTAAGTCATGAAATAGTGCGAATGTTTTCAAACGTCTGTGAGTAGTGTAACTGAGGCGGAACTTGGGGACCAGCCCGGCATTCACCTAGCGGTATGTGGAAAACCGCCTAAAAACCACATCCAGGCTGGCCGGCATACCGGCCCTCGTCGTTAATCCGCCGGGCGGATTCGATCCAGGGCCGGCGCGCCTACCCGAGTCCAGGAAGCAGCGCATTAGCGCTCTCGGCTACCCTGGCGGGTGCAAACAGTTAAAATACGATCACACACAAAACAACAGATAGGTAGCGCCCACACAACTTCCCTCTCTCAGGTTATCTTGACCACTATTACGTCAAGAAGGGCATTCGACCACAACATTAAACAATAACATTCGATTTACCAAATCCTTCAAAGGCGGACCCCGTACTGGACTGGATAAATACCAGGGAAAAGAAGTAGAATTTGGAACAGACGACATTCTGCCCAGTGGGAACGGTGGCTGATACATATTATACAGTGCTTGACAATTTCTAGGTAACAACTGACACTTTTTTAGGAACAACTGCCAATTGCTGTGGAATAACCTACAATTGCTGCACAATGCCCAATTAATGATAGTAAAAGGTGCTGTAGAGGGTGGGACGTGTTAACTGCACTGACGTGTGTGCACGGACGCTCTTTATGCGTTCGATAGGTCATGCAGTACGGTATTTGACGAAGGTTGTTGTGGAATCGATTACTACGACACTCTGTGTGGTATGAAAACATATTTGCAAGACATCACTTGATTGGTTACTGTGGTGTCATGTATCGATACCACCCCATGGGCGTCTAAGCTGACAACGAAATTGCAAGTTCCTGTCAAACGTCGAAAATTGTCGTGCGGCATCCGGCGGACCCAATGGAGAACGCTTACTGGACCACGCTTGGACTATGAGCGCCTTCTACACCGCAACACAGGACAGCTGGTGGTAACCACACAGCCCACTCGCTCTTTGGAGCCACTTCCCTACGTGAAGCTGCGCAGACGCTGCCTAGTCGCGGCTCCGACACCATCATTCGTTCTTAGTTCAGACTTTTTGCTATTGTGTAACCTGGGCTCTTGTTCTTCGTACGCCTGGAGAAATACTGTGTTATCTTGAATAAAAAATCTCTCAGTGTACATGCCGCGTCAATTCAGGATGAAACTCCAAGCTTGTTGCTATGCGGGATAGAAACTACATCTATGGAAGTAGAGGGCACCACTTCACTACGCGCCATATCGCTGTTGCTATGACGTATTCCAGCCAATCAGAAGCCGTCCTTTGCATATAAAAGTGGGAGCCTCGCTAGTTTACGATAGTCACTTTTAGCCCTGACGACGACCATGGAGGTAGTGGTCGAAAGCTTGGAGTTTCATCCTGGATTGATGCGGCATGTACACCGAGAGATTTTTATTCAAGAAATACGTCGCGAAAGACTTCGTAGCCATACTATTTTATCTTGTTCGCGAATCATTTCTGCTCCAGTCCAACTTTCCTACAACTACATTTGCCGCACGACTCTGTAGCCCACCTCTCCTTGCCATTGTGTGCGAAATTGTACACAACACATACAGCCGCGCGAAGTAGCCGCGCGGTCTCAGAAGCCTTGTCACGGTTCGCGCGGCCCCCCCGTCGGAAGTTCGAGTCCTCCCTCGGGCATGGGTGTGTGTGTCGTCCTTAGCGTATGTTAGATTAAGTAGTGTGTAAGCCTAGGGACTTGTGACCTCAGCAGTCCCACAGGAACTTACCACCACCAAAAATCATACGATCGTGGACAAGCAGGTGAATGACTATAAGACCGTTGAAGTGTGTAACCTTCCCGTATATAAAAATTTCCGGTACAAAATTGACTAAGAATTGAAACTGATAAATTTTGGACGTAAGCAGCGCTACGTCGTGGAAGTGAAATCAACCTGAATGAAAAATTCTTACCTCATAATGGTGTCGCCAGATAACGCTGTCTATATATCTGCTCCCAAATGGCACAGCTTAGTGCAATGCTGGCCCTATCTACTACTACTGAACAACATTTGTCTGAAATTTGCATTATTAGAAAAAAAACTGACTTTGCTTGTTGACACAGCTGCATAGCTGGTCCTCTGATTATTAAACAACACGTGACTATGATCTGGGAACTGTTTTGTAAAATATTTAAATTCAAGTAAATGACCGGTAAAAATTTATGTTCTGAAAAACCTTATTATTGAAAACATTTCTGCAAACCATTACATAAAAAATTGAACATTACGAGTCTGACTTAATTAGTGCTGACAAATCACAAAACATCTCAGACAACAAATTTAAGTACTACATGGCGATGAATAATAATAAAGTTTACTTTACACTACATGGCAATGAACTGCGCTGCACCAGCGGCGATTGCCACTGCTCTTACATGGCTAGCAAGTGTACTGTAGCGGTGAGCTACTACGACTTCCCCATAACAATGAAATATTGCGACTGCTCTGTAGGAGCGAGCGATTATTACTGCTGCCGACATTGCTCTGACCTGCGATTCTATTGCAGCAGAGATGTTTTATATGGCAGGCAGCGCGTGAGCAGTACATCGAAATTACATTTGCTCCAGTAGGGTAGTGAACAATAAACCTCTTACATACGAACCCCTTACGAGTGACTACTGCGACCACAGTAAAGGGTGTATCCAAAAGTGTCATCTCACAATAAAAAAAGACCGCGATAGCATGCCAGCGGTCATAGAAAGACCATCACACTACAGGAGGATCGATACTTAGCCCTAGTGGCGAAAAGCAATAGAGATCTCATTTTGTCATGTCCTCCCCACTCGTCTAAAATAGGGTGCCTAGGAAGCTGTTTTCTAGGATAGGTAGACTACAATTCAAGCAAATCTTATTAATGGAATTTATTACAGTGAATGAAATTGACAATATTTAACTTTGCGTATTTACAAATATGGGATGCAATCATATGGCGACATGCAAGTAATCAATGTCCTTCGATATATAAAATTTCCATGCAAGCAATTAATACAGATCACAAATCACGGATAAAGCGTCTTCTAGTCCGGCCGCTGCTATTTTTTTTTCCTTTATTAGTATGCCGCTCTTCAGCCTACAGACTTTGTTTTAAAAAGATGAAGATAATAAATAATAAAAACAAGCGATAAAATCGGAGACTTAAATGGTAACATGGCGGAAAAATCGTGGAACTTAAAACATAGAACAAAGGGATAATGATGCTAATAAAAAACATGTGAAGCAGACAGGTAATATAATAGACAGACAATTAAAAAACACGGAGACAGTCTGGTTTCTGTTCGCAAGAGACATAAAATTTACACCCAGCGACAGCACGATTTCTGTTCGCAACACTTTGGAAAGACGAACAACACTGAACATTCACTTGAACCCTGCACTAAAAAGTTGGCAAAATGGCATACCACAGCCGAGGGCAGGTGGGGGGAAACTGGACAGATGATGGAAAAATAAAAAGGGGGGATGGAGGGGAAAAACGAAGGAGGGGGGGGGGGAGCGCTGCTAGACGGAGCGGCGTTTATATTCTCTTCGTATAGGGTCCACTCCTGTCGTGTTGTCGTCCTAGTCAGCGAACTATTGGCTGACATCGACTCACAGCCCTCTCTGCTGTAACGTACCAGGCTGAGGGGCAGCGCTTGATGTTACGCCGGAACACACTTCGTAGGCAGATCACTGCAGATTTGCAGCCGCTGTCTCTACATGTATTTTTGCCAGAACCATTTCGTGGCGTCTACACATATTACGCCGGTTTGTGGTGTGTACGGGTAGTCTGGGTAGAACGGATCGCACACGTCTGAGGTGGACAGAGGAACTGTGACATACAAATATACACTTCATTGCGCTGCAATACTTAACTAAACTTGTACACCAGTAGACCCAGAAGAAGGCCGCTCCAACCGTGGCCGAAACGTTGGTGTTTCTCCAGCAGCAGTAGTTTTATACATTATGACGCGGTACTACACCCAGAAAACTTTTATGTCCACTTGTACAGCAACTCGTTGGATGTGCTTGGGGACATAAACAACTAAGCAATGGACTGTCGAGGCGTGCGTTACTGAGTACTATGTCAACAAGTCTATGTCAGTCCTGGGTGCCACACTGCCAATCACTGTAGTAAATGCTTGTCTCCATGCGAACGCTAGAGGTGACTCCACTTCTGTAGATTCTCACAGGCTGTTCTCCACTACGAACTATAGCTACGAACTGCAATCCTGGAGCTCCACACTACAACTCCCCCGAACATGAACCGTTGCTGCCTGTCGCCGCTGCTTATTATAACGCGGAAGTCCATCTCATTGGCGGCGGCGCGGAGTTTGCTGACTGGGCCGCGCTTGTGGTTGGTGGTGAACTTCAAAGTGCCGCCCGTGAGGTCAGTCATGAACTGTCTCAATGCACCGGCTCTGGTTGCTTCCATTAGCGAGGACCAAAGAGGTTGTATGCTCGGAAGCCTGTTAAATGGATCCCACTTCAACTACACCATCGTCGAGAAAGAGTTCGTTCGTTGGTGTAGGCTGCATTTTGGTTGTGATCTGATCACCAAGAGTGGTCCAAAGTTATGTTCTCCAACGAATCCCGTTTCACTGTGACATGTAATTCTGGCCATCAGTTAGTGTGGAGAGATAGGAGAATACGTTGCAGACTACAGAATATTGATGAACGTCATTGGTACAGCCCATGCGTTATGGTGTGGGCAGGCATTATGAACAATGACCAAAAATGCCTTCACAAAAGAAGGCGAAGTAAATATTCCACAATTCGAATCAAGAACAGCTGCCAACATGAGTAACGTAGAATAAATATCCTCGGAGAAGTGAAGCAACTTAATCACTTAATAGAAGCAAGGCTTCTGGTCCAGACTGTATACTAATTAGGTTCCTTTCAGAGTAGGCTGATACATTAGCTCCATATTTAACAATCATATACAACCGTTCGCTCGACGAAAGATCCGTACCCAACGACTGGAAAGTTGCACAGGTCACTCCAATACTCAAGAAAGATAGTAGGAGTAATCCACTCAATTACAGGCCCATATCATTAACGTTGATATGCAGCAGGATTCTGGAACATATACTGTGTTCGAACATTATCATTTACCTAGAGGAAAACGGTCTATTGACACACAGACAACATGGGTTTAGAAAACATCGTTCTTGTGAAACACAACTAGCGCTTTATTCGCATGAAGTGTTGAGTGCTATTGACAAGGGATTTCAGAAGGGTTTACGGAAGGCTTTTGACACTGTACTACACAAGCGGCTTGTAGCGAAACTGCGTGATTATGGAATATCGTCTCACTTATGTGACTGGATTTGTGACTTCCTGTCAGAGAGGTCACAGTTCGTAGTAACTTACGGAAAGTCATCGAGTAAAACAGAAGTGATTTCTGGCGTTCCCCAAGGTAGTGTTATAGGCACTTTGCTGTTCCTTATGTATATAAACGATTTGAGAGGCAATCTGAGCAGCCGTCTTAGGTTGTTTGCAGACGACGCTTTCGTTTATGGACTAATAAAGTCATCAGAAGATCAAAACAAATTGCAAAACGATTTAGAAAAGATATCTGAATGGTGCGAAAATTGGCAGTTGACTCTAAATAACGAAAAGCGTCATGCACATGAGTGCTAAAAGGAATTCGTTAAACTTCGCTTACACGATAAATCAATCAAATCTAAAGGCGGTAAATTCAACTAAATACCTAGGAATAACAATTACGAACAACTTAAACAAAGAACTTAGAAAATGTTGTGGGGAAGGTTAACCAAAGATTGCGTTTTATTGGCAGGACACTTAGAAAATGTAACAGATCTACTAAGGAGAATGCCTACACTACGCTTGTCCGTCCTCTTTTAGAATACTGCTGCGCAGTGAGGGATCCTTACCAGATAGGTCTGACGGAGTACATCAAAAAGTTCAAAGAAGGGCAGCACGTTTTGTATTATCGCGAAATATGGGAGAGAGTGTCACTGAAATGATACAGGATTTAGGGTGGGCATCATTAAAACAAAGACGTTTTTCGTTGCGACGGAATCTTCTCACGAAATTCCGATCACCAACTTTCTCCTCCGAATGCGAAAATATTTTTTTTTTACACCGACCTACATAAGGAGAAACGTACACCACGATAAAATAAGGGAAACCAGAGCTCGTACGGAAATAGGTGTTGGTTCTTTCCGCACGCTATACGAGATTGGAATAATAGAGAATTGTGAAGGTGGTTCGATGAACCCTCTGCCAGGCACTTAAATGTGATTTGCAGAGTATCCATGTAGATGTAGAAAGACCACTACATATCTTTGAGCGAGCATAGCGGTATTGCAGGGAGATTGTTCTGGTTCATGTCCACGTTTTTACGGGTGCCGTAGTTTCTGACTTTCTGTTTGTGGACGACAATGCCCGCCCACACAGTACCGCTGAGGTGCTGGACACACTGAAGAGTGAACATAATGGACGTGTGGAATGGCCTAAACACTATAGACCATAGGTGGAGAGCTCTCGGCAGACGTGTTACTCAACGAACACACCCTCCCCAAAACCGTGCAAGAACTGAAAACCGCCTTGAGAGAGGAGTGGAACATTAAAACCCAAGGGCTCCTCAACAATTTGTCACCCAGCATGAACAACAGATGCAAAATGTACACTGGTGTCCAAAATTATATCAACAAACGGGAACTTTGCAAGGACTCATTTCTTTTGCCACAAAATATTATAAACAGGTGATAATAAAGTAGAAACAGTGTAAAAACAATTACAACATGCATAACGGTAGACAAATATGTTCTTCGGTTTTTCCAACTTAACAGACTTGCCCACACATTCTGACAACTGATTAATGTTCTCCATATAGAGTGTGGCCACCTCTGGCAGCAATGCAGATCTGACAACGACTGGGCATGCTGTGAATGATGTCATCAATCTCATGTTGAGGCAATAACGCCCATTCTTCCTGCAGAGTTCCTAGCAGGTCTTGGAGAATGATAAGTGGTTGCTGACGTGATACATCCTGTCTCTCTAGTGCGTCCAAGACATGCTCCATGGAATTCAAACTGGGAGAGCTAGCAGGCCACGTCATGCGTGCAACATCTTCCGTTTCCAAGAAAACATCAGCCACCCGTGCTGTATGAGGTCGAGCATTATCGTCCATCAATACGAAGTTTAAACCCACAGTACCTCGCAACAACCACGTATGTCCCAAGATCTCGTCGCAATGCCTGACAGCTGTTAGACCTTGCCATTTCACCTGCACAACTTCATGAAGAGGTGATTGAGCGGTCAACATAATGGCTGGCCACGCCATTAGGGATCTACATCTACATCTACATCTATACTCCGCGAGCCACCTTACGGTGTGTGGCGGAGGGTACTTATTGTACCACTATCTGATCCCCCCTTCCCTGTTCCATTCACGAATTGTGCGTGGGAAGAACGACTGCTTGTAAGTCTCCGTATTTGCTCTAATTTCTCGGATCTTTTCGTTGTGATCATTACGCGAGATATATGTGGGCGGTAGTAATATGTTGCCCATCTCTTCCCGGAATGTGCTCTCTCGTAATTTCGATAATAAACCTCTCCGTATTGCGTAACGCCTTTCTTGAAGTGTCCGCCACTGGAGCTTGTTCAGCATCTCCGTAACGCTCTCGCGCTGACTAAATGTCCCCATGACGAATCGCGCTGCTTTTCGCTGGATCATGTCTTGATATCGGTCTCTCTCCTCAATGCTTGGCTCCCAAAATCATGTTCGACGTTTCTTCCAGACGTGAATCCGTCGGGAATCACTCTCCAGGTCAAACTGGGATTCATCTGTGAAAAGAACATTTGCCCACTGTTCGACCATTCATGTGGCATGTTGACGAGACCCATTCTATACGTTCCTTTCTGTGAAGGCACTTCAGAGGTACAAGTACAGCAGGTATCCGACCGACAGTAAAGGCCACTCTGCTCAAGCCTCGATACTACACGTCCAGTGGATGGTGCGAGGTCAGATGCCAATTGCCATGCAGTACTAAGGCAGCACTGTCGTGCCCTTGCACCCAAATAACGGTCCTCTCTTTCTGATGTCACACGTGGTCGGCCCTGGTCTTTGGGAACAGTTTCGGTCTCTCTAAACTGTCGTCAGATCCGAGAAACAACGGATCAAGTCACATTAAGCCATCGGACCACATCAGTTTGCGACTGTACTGCTTTTTTTCTTTTTATGGTCCTCCAGCGCAGAATGTCCGGCAGGCGTCTTCTCTGTACCATGTTGCACCAAGTGTGACTGTGTACACAGTGGTTGTGGATGTGGGACTACCCAGCAAACACTACCCCATTGGCTATGTGCACTGACGTCATCACTGGCGTGGTTGCCCATTGACCAGAATGCCATCTTCCGTGAAGAACACGAACGTACGGACATCTGTTGACAGTTTGTATCATTACATCGTTAATGTAGATATGGGACGGGAAACAGCGGTTCGTTTCTTTAATTTTGGGCGCCAGTGTACGTTAGTGCCCAAGGAGGGGATTTTCCTTACTGAGAGTCCGATACTGGCATTTACGCTGGAACTCTGACGTGTGGCAAATATGAACGTTATTTGAGTAGCCTAATATCAAACCCGGACATCTGACCTCCTGGTCGAAATTGAGTTAGCAGTCGATTCCGATAGGAAATTTTCCTCTCTTTTCATTGGTGAAGTCCGTTTGTTTCAAAAATGGACGTAAATATGATAAATTACTCGTTGAAGTTCACTGTTCACTTCAAGCGTGGACACCTACACAAGAGCTTGGTATCAAATACGGACATTTGATGAATAAGGCGATTTGAACCAATGGTAATACCGTATATGATCACGTGACTGCCAAAATCAGACATGGCGATAGTCTGTGACAGGCACTAACACGTGCTAACCTGTACTTCATGTTTTGAAGCATTTTTTACAGTATTACTGCCAATATTTACCTTTTAAGTGAGTGAAATGGAACAAAGTGTTTCACCAGCCACAGGAGGGAAAGCCAGGAAGAGAATTCGGCAACCTGAGAAGTGGAAAAGAAGCACTGAAAAGAGACAAAGGTAAGGATAGCTTATAATCTACACTGTTCCAGTTTTGTGCGTGTTGCTTGTAATTACCAATTGTTGGAGTGTATTTTGATGTCAGAAATAATGTAAGAATGTAAGGGGGAAAAATCTGATGAGAGTTTTAACTGGCCTTATGCTACGAATTTCCGAGATTCAGGGCCATAAAAAGTAGTAATAGAGCACGTTATTGACTGAGAGAAGGGCAAATTCATAATCGTTATTCTGGTGATAAAATCTGTGTTTGTGGGTTGCATTGTTGGGTAAAGCGGCCTAGGGGAGAGGAGAAAGATTCAATGTTAAAAATACGCACTAAAATACAGTAAAAATAAATAGTTAAGTGCGATACATTAACCAACAAAGTTGTTTTCAAACGCAGTAGCGTTAATATAACCTTATAATCAGTATATTAATGGAGTAACGTAGATATTTACTGATATTTTGTATATGGTCCTGTCTCTGTTTTTGTACAATTTATTGAGCTGTTAAAAGTGTCTATTATTCTTATATGACAATATACAGTTGTTATAATGTTCTCATTGTTTTGGGTGCCCAGGCATTCCGCTAAAGGCCTCCCTGAGTTTCCTACATGTAACCACAGAATTGGTTATCAGTGAGCATTACTAACGATGTCTGACATCAAGGACTTCCACGACGCATTTTACTCCATCCCTGAAAAGGATAAGCAAGATGCATTCATTCTCAAATATTGTCGTGCTGAAATACCCAACCCTAAGAGGAAGAAGAAGAAAGACGTGGTTAATGGAAAATCCACTACATTCAAATACAGTATTGTAAATCAATGCGGTAACAATCTGCAAGTCTGTCGTGAAACATTCCTCAAGGTGTTGACATCAATAACGAAGCACAGGATCATAGGGGTCTTCAAAAACTTCAAGAAAGGCAATTCCCACGTCCCAGTGGCAACCCGAGGTGGAAATCGCAAGGAGATCAAATTTGGCTTACTTAGAGAAGGGATGAAGACCTTCATTTGCAGTCTAAAAGCCTGTGAATCGTATTATTCAAGAGAAAAATCATCCCGTGTATATCTGCCAACAGATCCCAACATCAGTAAACCATGGAGAATGTTCAATGCAGAAAGAGATGATCAACCGAAAGTTACTCAAGCCTTTTTCAGAAAAGTCTTTTGCACAGAGTTTAATATAGGATTTTCTTACCCAAGTGTAGATGAATGTAACACATGTATTGAGCTGGGAAATAAAATCTCAATGGAACAAAATGAGACTACGAAGGGTGGACTGAAAATGAAACTGGAGCTACACAAGAAACAAGCACAAGCTTTTTTCCAGTACTTGCGTATAAAACCAACAGGCTGTTTTCTCTTGAGCTTTGACTGTCAAAGAAAACCTTGTTGTACCTAAGGTAACAGACCAAATTGCCTACTACTCCGGACAGTTTTATTGCTACAAGCTTTCAGTTGTTAAAGGTTTGTCAACTGATTGTCTAAATCCTGCTAATGTGTCAATAAACAGCTGGACGGAAGATGAAGCCAAGAAATCGTCGAATGAAGTGGCTTCCATAGTATTCAAAGAGTTGAAAGCTGTTGATCTCTCAGGCTACGACACAATTCGCCTGGTGGCGGCCGGACATGCAGGGCATATGTTAACAATGTTGAACAAGTTCCAGGCTAGCTGTGCACAAGCAAACATAATGAAAATTGAAATAATCTTCCCAGTTACTGGCCACTCTTTCCTACCTTCAGATAGAGTGTTTGGCCTAATAGAAAGGGATCTAAGGAAAAAAGATACCATCACCAATAAATATGAATATCACAAAGTTTTTGAGACGTATGGAACTCTGAAGGTGATTGGCTTACAATTAGATTGGGTACCCCAAGATTGGAAAGAACAAGCCAAGAGTCATATGAAGTCAGCAGGTCAGCTCCACTTTAAACTGTCAGCACGCAAGCGCATAATTTTCCGGAAAACAAAGCAGGAAAAGTAGTGGTTAAAGGGGAACTTGCTTACAACATAGACGTGGGAACAGAGAGATCTATTTGTAAAGTGTACAGCAAACCAGAAGATATAAACACTCAAAACATTCCAATTGGTGTACCAATCAAGACAGAAAAACTTCGAGATGTTGACAGGTTGCTAGTGAAACATTTTGGAGAAAACTGGAAGAATCTTACCACTCTTGAGTGGTACAAAAATGTACTACAGAGACCACCCCATGACTCAGATTTACCTGACGTGAATGTGAAACACAGCAGAACGATTTTGGCAATGACCTCGTTTTAATGGCTATTTGAGATCAGATTCAGGTGTATTTGAAATTATATTTCTAAATGTAAATAAAATTTTAACTTTCTGTGGCAATTTCCTCTTAATGTAAGAACTTGCAAATAAAACACGTTTCATAACTACTCCAAATCCTATAAATGAGCATAACATGTAAAACATCACTAGAAGTTACATTTTATTTTGTGCGTAACACTCAAAAGATTATTACAATTATTGTAATTCAATAAAATAGTATGGTTTAAAACTTAATTTCTTTCTCATTATGCCCAAATTCCTACAATTTCACAGCAGATACCCTTGTAAAATATCCACAGCATTATGAAGCGATTTCCTGAGCATCAAAAGCAGACACCTGCAAGCATGTTCACATCAAAAGTGGACATCTACATATTTTTTGTTTCAAAGATGGACGTCTGTATTTTCAAAGTTAATTTCAACTGGTTTATCTAATTAAATTGATGTTGAGTACTTTTCAGAATGATTTCTGCAATATTAAAGTCAATTATGCACCAAGCAGCAGGGAAATATATCAATTCCACATTTTGTAGTAAAAAATGACATATATCTCAATTCTTTGAAAATGACGTATGTCCATCTTTGATAATAGGCTACTCATTTATGTCTATTATCCTGCATTCCCACGTGGTGAAATATGTACCATTTTTCGTTATAAGTATACCACTGCAACTCCATTACGCATGCACTGTGTTTACTGTTGTCCTTCATTCCTGTGAGTATGCCATTTCAACAATGTCTCTGTTCCTTACCAATTGTCAAGCAGTGTATTTTTTTAATCTTCTTGATACTATAACAATGAAACGCTTTTTGGATCATAAACGGTGTCGGCAAGCGTTCACCATCTGCAGAGCCACGCCATAGTCAATATATGACCGAAATCTGTAACGGTTAAAAGCATGTTACGCGATGGTGTCTAGGAAAAACAACAAAGAATTGTATAACTGCATGAGTAAGTTTGGCGAAGACCATTCGATGATTGTATGTTTATTGTTAGAAAGTGAATTAGTTAGATACTTATTTTGTAGATCATTTCTTCGATTTTTTATGAAAATAATGTGGAACGTATCCGGTTTCAGGCTACTTACGAATATACTTGATTGTTTTGTGAGTGTGGGTACATGATGCCCATTTTTCATGTTAGTAAGCATAACACGGGCTAACATTTAATAAGAAAGAAAATATCAGACTTCAGTACTATTCATTCAACTATTGATAAGGTTGAATTTAGGTTTTTTCAGCTAAATAAGGTACCAGTTTTTAATTAAAAGTTTTGCATGTAGTGTAGACAGAGCTCTCCAGGGGAATCGATTTTAGCCCAAATTTAAAATTTCCTTCTTTCCTGTCTGACGTTTTATGTTATTTGGAAAATGAACACAGATTTTTGTAGTGGCATATCGAACTTCCTTCTGAAAAGCTAAGAGCTTTATTAATGTGTGAAAATGGTCTGTTTCTTCTTCTGCTATTGTATATGAAGACGTCGCTACTCCTGTCTAATTGTTGTGGATTATTTATGACGAATTTCGTTAGCGAATATACATATTCTGAAGGAGCAGTGAAAATGCCTAACCCCTTGAAGAGGGGTCTACAAAATGATTGTTCGCTTTTGTATAATCAGTACCTATTTTCTAACAAGTTAAGCCTGCTTAGTGACACACAACTAAGCATTTTTTTCCATGTTCGGTGCGGCATCTATTTTTACCTGCGGTCTTTCACAAAAGCCGGTTATTCGATATTGGCTGCAATTTGGGCCGTCGACTTAATCACCCCGCTGATAAATACGTTATCACACGCTTCTGTGTCAATCAGAGATACTTCCCAACTGCTATCTATGCGAATCCTGCCGCAAATTCCAACACTTCCGGAATTTTTACTTTAGGTATGAATCTACTCCTTGTGTTTCCGATACTAATCTCTGGATTTGATGGAATACATAAGCGTCTATGTAACAGTTAAGAATTCTTGCACATTATAGCCGAGCGAGGTGTCTAACTGGTTAAGGTACTTTCTGATTCAAATTGTGGTGTAATTGTTGCAACTCGTTCTCTGTAGGGCTGATAGCCACTACAACCGCGATCTGGGAGGGAAAGTTCAAGCAAGTTATCAAAACAATTGTCCGCCGTTGAGCGCACCGAGCGAGTGGCGCTGTGGTTAGCACACTGGACTCGCATTCGGGAGAACGACGGTTCAAACCAGCCTCCGGCCATCCAGAATTAGGTTTTCCGTGATTTCCCTAAATGGCTCCAGGCAAATGCCGAGCTGGGTCTTTCGAAAGGGCACGGCCGATTTCCTTCCCCATCATTGAGAAAATCCAAGCTTGTACTCCGTGTCTAATGACTTCGATGTCGACGGTACGTTGAATCCAATCTTCCTTCCTTCCTTTTTGCCATTAAGCGCTCTGCATTACGCCCCGTGCAGCCTTCCTATTTGTGGCATTACGGCTAGCGACAGACGTAGTGGCTGACAAAATTAATGCACAACAGAGAATTGGGAACATTGTTTAAATCAGGCAGTGACCTTGGTTATTATTTCGTGCATCAATTGATCTAATATTAAAAAATGCAATGAGCATGTCTGATACAGTATAAATATTTTTACTCTTCGACTTCTAATGTTTTTCCGCTTAGTCGACCCTATATTTACTATTTAAATTTACGGAAATCGTAGTATTTTTTCTTACACTCTTTTCTCAAAATTATATAATTTTTAATAGGAATTCCTTATAAATCTATCCCTACTATTTATTGAAGTGACGAGGAGCGAAAATAATACTATTTTAGAAGTTTTTGTTGGTGTGCTATATACGGAAAAAATACAGGCATGAACAACGCCATTCGTCTTTCCTGACACGCGTACCGTGTAACATTTGTCTTCTTCCTTCCTTTGCACACTACGCAATTTTAACTCGCAAAATATCGGAAGAAATCGAATGTGTTGTACACCACTAAATAGGTCGATTTCTCAGCTTTCCAAAGGTATATCCATCCATCTATCAACAGAGAGGAAGAAGCACTAAGAGGAAGCTATAGCTGCCCGGCCCGTCTCACAGCTAGCAATGTAATAACGGACTTGAAACCTGCGACTTGTGAGCCGGCTGTATAAAAAGAAGTTCTATTACTCATTCATAGCCATATCCCCACAATAAATGCACTAGAAACTACGGGCAATATAAACCATTAAAGCTGCCATATATGTTCACTTGTGAGCCAAAATCCATGGCCGCTGCTGACCGCGACATTCAGTGCCGTAGTCAGTTTACAGGCGCGGCAAGGAAAGTATATTATCGGAGCAGAGTCGAATGGTGAACCATTCCAGCGACGATAAGGGCAGAAAATGGAGAAATCCATTTAAATAAACGACTTTGAGAAAGAGCACACTGTTATGTACCAGCGCCTGCGTACGAGCATCTCGGAATTGGCGGAGCTGGTCGGCTGCTTGCTTGTTCTGAAGGATGATGACAGACTGCTGGATCTCCGCGCCTAATCACAGATCGTGGAGGACGGAGGCTTCCGCCTCTGTAGAGCAGCGTAGATGGCAACCTGTGGCATTCTGACGACAGAGTAGGGAAGACCGGGGCAGGTTAGCTCACGATCTTTTATTTCTCCCAGCTTGTATTTTAAATGTCTCCATTGATCTTTTTATGTGGAAACATTTGCAGGTTCATTGTTTCAGTATCGTTACAACTAAATATACACATCAAAAAAAGTTTTGCATCATATCGGTTCCGAGAGTTCCAGAACCTGTACAGAAAATTGGAATAGAGATCAACATAAACATCATTTCCGCCCTTTTTATTACTCAAGAAAACCACACATTGCATGTTGTACCACCATACAGCGAGACCTTAAGAGGTGGTGGTCCAGATTGCTGTACACACCAGTACCTCTAATAGCACGTCCTCTTGCATTGATGCATGCCCGTATTCGTGGTGGTATACTATCCACAAGTTCATCAAGTCACTGTTGGTCAACATTGTCCCACTCCTCAACAGCGATTCGGCGTAGTTTCCTCAGAGTGGTTGGTGGGTCACGTCGTCCATAAACAGCCCTTTTCAATGTATCCCAGACATGTTCGATAGGGTTTCTCCGAGCCATAATCCGTAGGTATCGGTCATCCACTGCAATAGTAGCCCTTGGGCGGCCTGAGCGAGGCATGTCATCGACAGTTCCTGTCTCTCTGTATCTCCTCCATGTCCGAACGACATCGATTTGGTTCACTCCGAGACGCCTGGACACTTCCCTTGTTCCTGGTACAAAGTAACAATGTGGACGCAATCGAACCGTGGTATTGGCCGTCAATGCATGGTTGAACTACTGACAACACGAGCCGTGTACCACCTTCCTGGTGGAATGACTGGAACTGATCGACTGTCGGCCCCCTCCGTCTAATAGGCGCTGCTCTTGCATGGTTGTTTACATCTTTGGGCAGGTTTAATGACATCTCTGAACAGTCAAACGGATTGTGTCTTTGATACAATATCCACAGTCAACGTCTATCTTCAGGAGTTCTGGGAACCTGGGTGATGCAAAACTTTTTTTGACGAGTGTAGTTAAGGCTTCTCATCGTTCATCCACTGATTACAAATATATTTAGTACAGTAACATCACCTGAACTAGCCTACTCTAACCGCAGGTCAAGTTCACCCATTTCATCATTTAATTTAGTTACGACATTGGTTATTTAGGACAAAAATTACAATCATAAACAGTATTATCAATGTAATAATAACAGTTTTCCAGAAAAATATGTCCAAAAATATTTATGTGTTTTCATTTGAGTGCCCGATAGGATCTTCACAGTTCAAACATTCATAAAAAAATAGTCCTTTTATGTCATTTGTAACACTTCAGTAACGTATTCTTGAAGCATGTTTTCTATTCAGACTCAAACACCTGGAAAAAATAAATCTGTCTTAGCTATGTATTTAAATAATTCTTGAATAGTTAAAGCTTTCAGAACATTATTAGCGAACTTTTTACATATACTTGTGTCATATTAGAATAGCTACAATATTAAGTATACCACTATAAAACAAAACAAAAATATTGCTTGCAACCTTTTTGTGAAGACATGCCTATACCACAATTTTACCGTTTAAGAAGGCTGTAAATCCTTGAATTCGTTGCAATACCTCTCAATAGTTTTTCTAGAAATGTGAGCTTTCACGCAGTTTTACTTCTATCGTTGCTAATCTCATAGTTGCTTCAGAAACACTGCTTCTTTCGTTCTCTTTTCCTAATTTCGAACCATCCCAAAAAACAAAACAGCAGATAAACGGTGAGCAAAAACATGACAACATTCGAAGATATACTGAGATTTGGTACTTGAAATTAAACTGTGTGTCCTGCATCGTTCCATAAGTAATAATTTCAAATTTATATTACAATCGGTTTAGTTGAATACTTGAAAAGCGGAGCAGAGTCACAGGTTTCAGAAGAAAAAAAATATCAAACATCACATACATGTTACCGCTTTAACATCAATTCAGTACACAATTAGCGTATGTAAAAGTTGCATTGGATATCATCTTCATTTTGATTACGTTCTGTCTATCAACGTTAATAAGAGCAGCCCTACAGAAGGGCAGGCAGTCCATGTGGACAGACGTGCCCCTACTTAAGTCGATCATTGGGCCACATCGCCATACTGAAATTATCGTACGTCTTTTATCGCCGTATACAGTGTCAAAACAAACCATCTGTGGACAGAAATCGCTATACTTACTTTTTTAATGAGAATGTTGTCTTTGAGTACACAAAAAATATCTTGCCCAAGTAAAATTGACTTTGATTAACAAGAAAACATAAAATGCGAGCTATTCGTCGCTCGAAAATCTAACTTTACTGACGCGTTTGTGGAAGACGACGGTATTGCTGCCACCAACCTCCTTGGTTGGTGTTATGTTCGAACGTCAATTTAACTAAGTAATACCTACTGGCCATATTTCCCCTATGGCCAATATGCCCTGGGCTCCCCTAAAATACTGACACAGGGTCAAGCGTAGGCGGAGGTTACACAACTGATAAGTAATCATTGGAAGCAATTACATGCATTAAATTCCTGGGAGTGTTCCTACTGAACGATTTAAAGAGGAATGACCACATCAAACTAATTATAAAATTGCTCGACTGTATTGCTCGACTGTATGGAGCAAGAATGACAATTGACCATGGAACCAATTCAAAATAACGTGCCAAATTGAGATTCACTGGAAGAAACCTCAGAAAGCTTACCCACCTACGAAGGAGGTAGCTTCCAAAACACTCGTTCGACTGGTACCTGAATATTTCTCGTCCCTCTGGTACCGGAATTGGAGAGAATTTGTAGATGAAATACAAAAGACGCAAAGAAAACCAGCAATTTTCTCATTTAGAAAGCGTGAAAACGTCACGGAGATGCTCAGCCAACTCTAGTGGCACACGCTACAAGAGGTGCGTTGTGCACCACGATGTGGTTTGTTGCCAAAATACCGACAGCTTAAGATCCCTGACCAGGGATTCCCGAACTTTTCCTCTGAGTGAACACTTTCAGAATCACGGTACACTGATGGAACACTTTGTTTATTCTGAAGATTAGTAAAATTTTAGACAATGAGAAAAACTTGTTTTATTGTGTGATTACTTCACTTTAAATCAAAACTAGTAACACAGAAATCACAATAAAATTTAAAAGAATAACTACAATAATATTGTCAAAATGTCGATAGAAAGCCATGTTATTAATAGTTTTTCGGGAAGCACTTATTCATTTCCCGCAGAACACCAGTATTCAACGGAACATATTTGGGAAATCCTGTCCTAGACGAATCAACCAATATACTGCTTCCTCGTAAATATATCTCGCGAAAAGATATGGAAGATAAAATTACGGAGATTCGCACCCCCACAGACGCTTACCAACATCCGTTCTCCCACCCAGCTGAAGGCTTGTGCAATAACCAGTAAAAGTCCACTTGTGGCCGGGAATAAAAGTTTACCGCCGTAGCATAGTAGTTTGAATATTGCTCGACTGTATGGAGCAAGAATGAGGATTGACCATGGAACCAATTCAAAATCACGTAAAGACTGGCGTCAAGTAATAGTGGGACAACAAGGACGTCACCCCACTCTAGATTGTTGCCACATTTATTCAAAATGGCGGCTATAGATATGGCAATGTCGCAGGGACACTGTGGCAGGAAGTTCAAATTTTGGCGGGAAAATAGGTCAATTGGCCTACCTCCGCTAACCTAACCCCCTCCCCTCTCCTCCCCTACCTGTCCCCTCTCCTCCATCTGGAAATTGGCGGGGAAAGGACTCAATCTGTGCTGAGTTACCGGATAGGACAGACGTAAGTCTTTATTTTGTATACACTACTCCCCTCCCCTTCTCTGCCCCATTGGGAAATTGGCACGAAAAGGACTCAGCTTGTGCTGGGTTGCTGGATAGCATGGGCATAAGTATGCATTGTTTATTTAAACAATTTGAGTTGCCATAGCCAGTAGCTCCGTCCATTGTGTTTACCTTGAGATTCAGAGTCCAACTGACCTAGTTCATAACACAACTACCAGAGGGCACTGTCGAGGGTGCTGTCGTCCCTCCCCCTCTCCCCTCCCATGACATAATCCAAGATGGCGATCTGGGGAAAAACTGGCAGGTAAAGGACTCAGTCTGTAGAGGTGGGCCAAACAGTTATTCTGGAGTAACCGTTATCACAGTTCCAGTTATTCTTTGATAACCATTATCGTTAACCGTTATTAATAACTGCCAAGTTATTTTTCGCTAGCGAATACCGATAACTCCGACAGTTAAATAACGACATAGTTGGAATCCATCAGTTTAGTTATCAGTATAACTGCGAGTAGCGTGAAATAGCAGGAATGTCGTATGAATCGTGTCATAACCTTAGCTTATTAACTCCGGGTACATTTTAGTTGATGTTAGAACGATTATTAGTGTTTCATATTATATGTTTGTAGGTTATCGGTCGCTATTAGAAATATTATCTTCGCAGCTGCGACAGAAAGTACGCGGAACTTCGCCAAAGCACTGTTTAAGTAAAATGTTAACAACGTGCGTTTTTAAGTATGAAGTAATATGTAAACTGAGTACTGTAGGTTAAATTCGAAGCTTAATTTCTTGCGCTGCTCACATAATAGAATAAAGTGTACAGCCTTATAATACAACAAAAAATATACGTAATGTGACAGATTCGTTTACTCCTGTGCTGTAAAAGCTAGTCCTATTGGGGAAAGTGTGAGTACGCTAATCCAAGTTTTATGTCAGATTTGCAAACTGCTCGATTTCTCCAGCGACAGAATGTTTATAACATATGAAGACATGCAGATCGAAAAGGTTGACAGTGTTACATTTCTGGGACTACAACTCGATAATAAATTCAGTTGGGAAGGGCATACCACATTTTTTCATTCTGTTATTTCATAAGGGAGCATATTCTGTGGGAACTTATCAAACGTAGCAAAAGTTTTTCGCATGTAAAAGCGTGTAATAAAAATCGTTTGTGGTATCAATTCAAGAACATCATGTAGGAACCTGTTCAAGGAACTTTGTATTCTAACCACTGCTTCCTAGTATATTTATTCCTTTATGAAATTTGTTACAAGTATTTCCAACCAATAGCTTAATACATAATATCAGTACTAGAAATGGGAACAGCAATCTACATAAAGACCTAAAATTACTTACCTTGGTCCAAAAGGGGTCCAATATTCAGGAACATGCATTTTCAATAAACTGCCAGCAAGTCAGCAACCATTAAAAACTTGGTTTCAGATAAGGCACGGTTTACAGTGTGTTTGAAAGACTATTTGATACAGAAGTGTCTGATTCCACCCGTCATCAATATGCCGGAAATGGCTATTTTAAGTGTGTCTATGACGTCACTACATACACATGGCAACAAACACGAAGATACATATAAATATTACAATAACATTTCCCACCAAAAATACAATCAAACCAATGGGACAACGGCGGGAAGTTGGGGGTTTTAGGGTGAGGACAAGCTAGTAAAAAAAACACCCCATGATCCCAAAACACAAAATGAAGAACAAAAAGAAAAAAATTACAGCATTCTGCTACACCAACAAAAATCTGCAGGAATCGGACACTTCCCTTGAACAATATAGGTCAACTACAGGTGACCATACCAATACACCAATACCCACAACTAAAAGTACGAAAATTGGAATCAGACATTTCCCTTGACCTATATAGGTCAACCTCAGATGACGATACTAAAACATCAACACACACAGCTATGAAAATGGGAATCAGTCATTTCCGGTGACCTATATAGGTCCACCACAGCTACTGATGCCAAAAAACCAACACCTACAACTGCGAAAAATAAAACCACAATCCCAAAAGTCCACAAATCAATCATCCCTACATAAATTAAATCACATTCAATACATCATAAATACACAAAACATCACAGCTAGAAAAAAAAATATATAATTACCACCAGCAAATTCCGGCACTGCAACCTAGATCGACAGACCCCCCCCCCCCCCACACACACACACACACACAAACCAACTCATAAAAACCGTGCCGTAATGACATTCACACACCACAACACCTTTACGTCGAAGCAGACGGGTGGAATCAGACGCTTCCATTGACCCCTCCTTCTACTCTGTAGATGAATATCGTAACAGAGACTGATAGACCAGCTTAGGTAAAAATTCTGCTATATTTCAGTTTTGACAGCACTTGGTTGCAACAGTCAAGATCGGGTATTCTGTGTACGATAAATTTATTAAAAGTACGTAACTGTGTTTTATTCTGTCAGTGTACCAATTCTGTAAATATTAGCAGTTACTGTGATATATTCACATATTTTGACTATCTCCTGACAAATGATGAGGATAATAATTATTATATTCCACTGTATTATGTTATACTTTCTGACATGTTATTTGTCATTCGCGATGGCCAGCGGCTATTTCCGTAGCAGTACGAAAATATTTGTTCGCTCCAGTTACTATCCTCTCTGGAAATATCACCTGGAACTACGACCTTTAACTGGAGTCACCGAGTCAGGAACGTCTAGACACACAGTTATTCCGTTACCAGCTTCCAGGTTATCTGTGGTGGTAGCCCGATAACTACCAGAGAACTAGAACTACGAGCCAAAACAATAACTGCCAGAGGAGAATACCGGTCCCTGACAGTTATTTCCATAGTCGCTCGAATTCCTAAGTAACTTTCCTTCTACTACCCCTCCAAGCTAAATTAACACGTAAGGCGGTGGCTTAAGGGAACGACCGTACTTGTTAATGCCTGTACTGCAGCTCCTATCAGCCACGGCTCGGACATTAACTTTATTTAATTGTTTATGCTAAACTTTATTTAATTGTTTATGCTAAAAGTAACGAAGGCCCACGAAATAGTACACAGTTCTTATCAACAGATGGCGCGCAGTCTCACAGTTATTCCCATGGTCTATAGAACGCCTTCCAAATGCGCAGTAGGATCTTCGGTCAACGATGGCGCGAGGCACTGTTGACACTAAACAGTTATTGAAATAACTGCCAGAATCAGAGGAACGGTTATCGCAGTAACCGTTACTTCTCAGTAACCGGTTATTTTTTGCCACCTCTATCAGTCTGTGTCCAGCTGCCGGAATGGGAGGTCGGATGTAATTGTTTACTGTGTTCAATGGACAAGATGTCTGTGTTGGAGGAGGAGTATATTAGCTGTAATCATGCATCTGAGGACTGTGTCGATAGCAGTGATATATGGTGAAGAAGAATACACTTCATGAAATAATGAATATGTAGCAGGATGGGGCTAAGTTACACTTCGCAAATCATGCTAATAAATGCTTATGCTGTAACTGTAGATCATTTGATAAAAGTATAGTCAGTCTTCCGAAGTGCAAGAGGCAAGACATTCATCCCAGAGGCTCTGCGCCCCCCTGGAAGAGAGGCAATATGCCGAGCTCCCTTCCCCAAGAATCACCATGCTGGGTAACGGCACGGTCACGCGCTAATCACTTCCTGTCACGTTGGAAGTACCCGCGGCTCTCCTTTCCTTCCTTTATCCGGCGCACGGTATATCTGGTGTTGCGGAATATTGTCACATGCATCACAGGAAATAAATGTACCACTGCACAAAGAGAAAGAGACTGCCTTCTGCCCAGATGACGCGAGAATACTTAAAGAATTACACGTTTTATTCCAAGGAATACCACCACTTAAACACGGACTCTAAAAAGATCGCGACACTTATGAAACCATTCCTGAGACACTTCGCGCGCTTTTATGGGAAATGCCCTTGTCCTTGAACACAGGCTGCTTCAGGAGTTACTAAATCCAACTGAAAGTCTCTAAATACACTTTCAAAAAAGATCACTGCACAGTAGTTTGCCTCAATTTTGCAATGAATGCCGCCACATTCGAATGTGGACTCTAAAAAGATCCTTGCACACTTTTTTGGGAAGCAGATACCGAAACCGATATCAGCTATAATATCTGATTTTACACGCCAAAACGATGATATCTGGAAGTCAAAATAAAAATTTCTGTAACTCTAAACAGGTCGCTCACCACTTTTCGAGTTTTAGCTGCTTGTTTGAAGGCACAACCAGAGAAAGAGAGAGACATTTCTAAATCCTACAGCCGCTGTAGCGTTCATTGATTTTCTGAAACGGTGAGTGGGCTTAGTATATATTTGCTGCTGCTGGAGTCAGGGATAAATTTCCTCATTTCTCGAAGCACACCCTGGTGTCTAAGCACAGATGGGGAAAATCGGAACAATTACAGAAACAGAATTCTAAGCACTGTCCTGCAGATGAGAACAATGGCTGGCATTTTCGGTGTCCTATAGCTGCTGGTCTGGAGATGCTCTAAAGCCACAATGGCAGATGAGGGACAGCGTCCCGCCAGAGGAGGATGGTCTGCTTGGACTTGTCTTTGAACACTTGAACAAAGAAGACATAGTGTGACTCTCAGAACTTTCTGTAGATACCTTTCCCCTGTCTTGTTTGAAAGAGTCTATACCCTGCACAAAGGATGTCTTGTGAATGGAGCACTGTGATTGGCCATTTTCTGCAGACAGAGAAATTGCTTAGCAGTTAATCCTGCATCTCTGGACTTCTCATTAACCACTGACTTTCTTCGTCCGATGCATCTTGTTCTGTTGACATCCCATGACAGGCTTAAATTTGTTCCTCCCTGTGGTGACTCAGCCACTAACTCAGCTCTTTCTTCATTGAAAATATAAAGAGAGCCTTTTAGATTGAACCAAAGTCACAGAACTTCATACAAGGATCTTGGAGTCTTTTCGAACTTTTTATTCAATATTACTGCTGCAAGACTCTGCATTCTTACATTTTTTAACTTTGTCTATGCAGGTTGAGAATATTGTCCAAGAATCTCAGAAGAGTCATAGCTCAACATGCACTACCACAGTTAACTTCCATTAATTCTGAATTTTTATACATTACTTATACATAATAATACAGGGTGATTCAAAAAGAATACCACAACTTTAGGAATTTAAAACTCCGCAACGACAAAAGGCAGAGCTAAGCACTATCTGTCGGCGAATTAAGGGAGCTATAAAGTTTCATTTAGTTGTACATTTGTTTACTTGAGGCGTTGTTGACTAGGCGTCAGCGTCAGTTGATGCTAAGATGGTCCCTTTTTCTTCGAAGGTGCTACTGTAACTGGACTAAAGTATCTGGAGATGTTAGAGAATTGGCTGTTCCCTCAGCTCGAACAAGAAGCAGGATGGAGCGCCACCACATTGGCACTTATCTGTCCGTAACTACCCGAGGTGATGGATCGGCCGCCAGGCAGCCCGTGACAGAGCACTTCATCACTGGCCTCCAAGAAGCCCTGATCTTACCCCCTGCGATTTTTTCTTATGGGGGTGTGTTAAGGATATGGTGTTTCGGCCACCTCTCCCAGCCACCATTGATGATTTGAAATGAGAAATAACAGCAGCTATCCAAACTGTTACACCTGATAAGCTACAGAGAGTGTTGAACGAGTTGGAGTATCGGGTTGATATTGCTCGAGTGTCTGGAGGGGGCCATATTGAACATCTCTGAACTTGTTTTTGAGTGAAAAAAAACCTTTTTAAATACTCTTTGTAATGATGTATAACAGAAGGTTATATTATGTTTCTTTCATTAAATACACATTTTTAAAGTTGTGGTATTCTTTTTGAATCACCCTGTATATACACATTGTGGCCAAAAACACTAAAATATGCACATCATATGAAGGGCCTATTTCAATAGTGGTACAAGTCCATTTTTGTTCATTCTGAGATACAGAGTCCTAAAGTTACATGAGCGCTGAAAAATCTGCAATTGATATACCAGAAATATTCAAGCATACGGCTTCTTGCTAGAGATGAACCTTTCTTTCTGTTTGTTTGGACCATTAATTTCAGAAGCATTACAGACAGAAAAGTGGAGGTGATTGACTTGTACCACTATTGAAATAAGCCCTTCATGTATTCATGCCAATTATTAGAGGGGTGAACCTTCAGTCTAAGGTGTATGTGAACCACAGCACTGTTTAGCGTATATCACATACCCAGAGCATTAACAGAGGTAAAAGTGAAAGAAACTACCAGAAAAATAAAAAAGAACACAGGGCCAATTGGAGATCAAATCCACATATGGTATCGTAGTCTGATTTTTTTTTCACAGACCACAGAACATGAACACTGTTTATATGCAGTATAAGACCATATATGAGTACCAAAAAAGGAATTGTGTAATTACTTTCAAATCCAACCTCACTAATTCCCTACCTCCAAAAATGATACTGCTGATGACATGGAGGGGCATAGTAAGGAATGATGATAATACAGCTGATTAGATTAAATCACACTAGCGGTTTCATCACCTCACTGCATGAAATACATTTATGCTTAGTATTTAACTGCTCAGTGTGGAGCAACAATGCACCTGCTCACTGCAGTCGGGTGTGCCTCATACCAAGTTGCTTTTGTTGCAATTATGCAATGTCCTAGCCGTGCTAAATAATTATTGTTGCTTCACTTATTTATTTATTGAGATGAATATGCCTTAACAGTGAAATAAAAGTTCCAAATTTCAACCATTCTTTTTTATGCCATACAATTCAAAACATGGAACAACATACCATCCAAAGTCACATAGCTTGCAACACTAATGTGGTTCATTTTCATTACTGACCAATTCAAAGTGTAACAAGGAGAAAAAAAGAAAAAAAATTACTCTTCACACTTACATTTCATTGGCTCACTTTGTGTACTGAAAGTAGCCAAAAGCAAAAACAAGATATCTCGGTGCCAGAAAGACGTAGGTCTCACAAAACTATTGTCCAACACAGTTTAATCCAAATTTCCTCATGAGTTATTATCATAAATATCCATCACCTTCAAATTTTAGTGCCCTTCTAGCCTGTCCCTTACTCTTCTTCTCCCTTCGTGCATCCTCCTCCCTCTTCCCCTTTCTTTTACCCTTCTCCTTTTCTCCATTACAGATCTGTCTACCTATGAGAACAATACCCAGGGCATGTGCCGTAGCTGCCTTACACTACCAATATGACTGCACAGGAGTCTATGATCCTACAATAGTCCAGCCAACAAAGGAAAACAAGGGAAAAAATCGTTCAGTTGCAAATTTTTGTACCGTGCTATGAGGGAGTCCCCTGAACAACACACTAAGAATCCTGATAGGTGGGTGTGTGTGTTGGGGGTAGGGTGGGGACAGGTCATTTTAAAGGTCACTCTTTTATGTTTTTCTCAAATAATTTAAAAACTGTGTTTAATTGCTGTTTACTGTTAAACGAAACGAGTTAAAAACAAGTATTTAATGTGTGTAACATGTCTAAGTTCAGTAGAGCCATATTAAGGGGTAAATTGTGTTCTGTGACTGCAATAGGATATACGTGTCTGGGGTAGAAGTGTGTGGGAAGGTACATCACTGGATTCTGTTCATGCACTTCACAGATCTGCAAACTGAAGAGCAAGGGCAGGTGATTCCACACTCTGTCTACTGCACTACATCACAAGAAGCAGCTACAGGGTGTTTCACAAAATTATATCAACTCTCCACAGTGTGCTTTATGAATCACTGGTGATGAAGTGTGCAGACATGCCAGGCATGTGTTTATTTTCCAGAAATTGCATTAAAACCACAGACATTGCATACATGGATTGCTAACAATACGAAGGCAAGTAACAAAGGTGGACAGAATCTATATAATTCTCTACAAATGTTCTACACTGTAGAGAGGAAATTGATTCTTAATAATCCTGTATGGAAACTTAGCGTTCTTCTAGGAAAGGCACTTCTCCCACCACAAGCACTGCCTGCTTTTCAGGTTACAGAGAGAGACTATAACTCCCCAGCCTTTCCTGTCCAGTTCACTTATGTGTATAGACAAAACTACTTCACCGAGCTTATGTTTATATAGTGGAGTTGTTTTCAGTTTATTAAGTGAGTTCTTATTTGCAATGGTTACATGAACTACTGGGTAAAAAAGCTCAACAGCTGCAGCTGTCAGTTGTCTGCTATGCTGAAGAACCTGTACCAAGTATAACATGCTGTCAGAACATATTCAACAATGTCAGTTTCATTATCTCCACTATCACTGTCTGGAATGCTTTTCATGGCATCAGGGCTATCGAATGCATCACCCCAGCCTCAGCCTTACCAACATCTGAAGAGGCCCTTAAACATAAATTACCGCTCTCTGCAACAGAACTTGAGATATTTCACATAACTCAAGCAATGCATTATGGCAGATTACTGTACTAGGCTCCAACATGATCAGTTCCATTCCACGTAATATTCAGGCCTATCTTGGGAGATAAACTGTGGATGTGTGGCAAGTGGTTCCACACAGTGTTATCAATGCCTGAAAGGATGGCATTTATACAGACAGAGGAGCAGTAACTTTCTGGTCCTTTTTTAATTCACCACCAAGTGACTACAACACAAATACACAGCTTTACAGTATGCTGTAAATGGCAGACAGCACCAAGATGCCACATTCACCAATCCTGTCTCTTTCCCACCAGCACTGCAATGATCACTGACAACTTCGCACTTACAATTTAAACACTTTTCAATCATGGTTTATAGCAACATATTTTACATAAAGGCTCACTTAATAACTGCAAATAAGTATTTTTTAAATAAATCAAAAATAACTTCAATATACAGGGTGGTCCACTGATCATGACCAAGCCAAATACCTCATGAAATAAGCGTCAAACGAAAAAACTACAAAGAATGAAACTTGTCTAGCTTGAAGGGGGAAACCAGATGGCGCTATGGTTGGCCCACTAGATGGTGCTGCCATAGGTCAAACGGATATCAACTGCATTTTTTAAAATAGGAATCCCCATCTTTTATTACATATTTGTTAGTATGTAAATAAATATGAATGTTTTAGTGGCGCTTTAATACTCATGAACATACGGCTCACAATTTTAGATGAACATTTGGTAACAGGTAGGTTTTTAAATTAAAGTACAGACCGTAGGTATGTCTGAACATTTTATTTCGGTCATGCAGTGAAACATCTTGTAGTAACATCGGTATAACATTACGTAGGAAATCAGCATACATTTCACCATTTAGATTGCCATTAATAAAATGGTGGCCAATTATCCTTCCTCCCATAATGCTGCACCATACATTAACCCACCAAGGTCGCTGATGTTCCACTTGTCGCAGCCATCGTGGATTTTCCATTACCAAATAGTGCATATTATGCCGCTTTACGTTACCGCTGTTGGTGAATGACGCTTCATCACTAAATTGAACGCGTGCAAAAAATCTGTCATCATCCCATAATTTCTCTTCTGCCCAGTGGCAGAACTGTAAGTGACATTCAAAGTCATTGCCATGCAATTCCTGGTGCATACAAATATGGTATGAGTGCAATCGATGTTGATGTAGCATTCTCAACATCGACATTTTTGAGATTCCAGATTCTCACGCAATTTGTCTGCTACTGATGTGTGGATTAGCCATGACAGCAGCTAAAACACCTACTTGGGCATCATCATTTGTTGCAGGTCATGGTTGACATTTCACATGTGGCTGTTTCCTTAAATAACGTAACTATCTGGCAAACGGTCAGACACTCGGATGATGTCATCCAGGATACCGAGCAGCATACATAGCACATGCCTTTTGGGCATTTTGATCACAATAGCCATACATCAACACGATATCGACCTGTAACACAATTGGTAAATGGTCCATTTTAACACAGGTAATGTATCACAAAGCAAATACTGTCTGCACTGGTCGAATGTTACGTGATACCATGTACTTATACGTTTGTGACTATTACACCACCATTTGTCACAAAGCAAAAAAAGTGGTCCAACTAAAACATTTATATTTCTTTACGTACTACATGAATAAGTAATAAAAGATGGGGGTTCCTATTTAAAAAAATACAGTTGATATCCGTTTGACCTATGGTAGCGCCATCTAGCAGGCCAAACATAGCACCATCTGGTTTCCTCCTACAAGCTAGATGAGTTTTGTTCTTTGTAGTTTTTTCGTTTGATGCTTATTTTGTGAGATATTTGGCCTGGTCACTATCAGTGGACCACCCTGTATAAATGCGAGCTCAGTGAAGTTACCTTGTCCACTAAAATAAGGAAACTAGACAGGTATAGCTCATCTGCAAATTGGAAAGTGAGCATTGCTCATGGTGGAGGAAGTCTCATTTACTGAAAAAACAATACAGCTGCCATATAAGATGACTAACAATCAGTTCCTCTCCATAGTGTAGAACAAGTGCAGTGGTTTACAACAATTCTGTCCATACATGTTTCTTTTGCCACTATTATTAGTAATTCATATACAAATTCCAAGTAGTGTTAAAGCACTTTGTGCAAAATAAACACCCCTGGGCATCTCTGTGCATTGTCACTGGTGATTCATAAGTCACGCTGTGGAGAAGTGGTGTAACTTCATAAAATACCCTGTAGTTGCTTCTTGTGGTGTGGTGGGGTAGATACAGTGGGGAATCACTTGCTCGCTCTTCAGTTTGGAGGCCTAAGAAGGAGGCAGGTGCATGAACACAATCTGGTGACCTACCACCCTCACGCTTCTACCCCAAAATCCACCCACCCTCTCCACTTCCACCCTGTTTTGTCCACAGAATACAATTTATCTCTAAATAGGACTCTACTGTACTTAGACGTGGTATGCACATTTAATATTAGTTTTTTGTCCACTTACTTTAAGAGTAAATATAATTGTATACTATTAAAACACTGTTTTTAATTATCTGTGATTTGTCCACCCTCTCAAACAGAGGAACTATTACTCCTAGAGAAAAAATTAATAGGATCTATTTTGTAGAAAATTTGTAGTTTAATTTTGTACTCTGAAACATTTTTAATAGAAGCCATGGTTTTCATGTTATTCAAGAGAGACATAACAAAGTAATCTTTAAATGCCCCTTCACCACAACATGCAAAACTCACAGGTTAGGATTTTCAATATGTTGTTCAGGAGACTCCCACCTAGCACTTTTTCAAAAATTTGAGAGTACCGGTACATGATTTTTTCGCCCCTAATTGAATTTTTTTGGTCTTTATTGACCAGGCTACAAGATTCAGTTAAAGCATTGCTTCCTCCTATATACACCTCATGAAAAGATTATGATGTTAAAGTTAGAGATATTCAAGCTTACATGTGGGTTTACCAACAGTCTTCCCTGCAACTAGAAATGCAATTATTGACAACAGTACACAAAGTAACCACAAAGAGAGCACATGGATATTATAGCAATAGCCCAATCACAAACAGCTGATCATCTTACGAAATTGTAAGAGGTAGAACTTGCAAATACGCTTCTCGGGTTTGCCGCTGGATCGTATTGTGTAAATCGCACAATATTTCTTCGATGCAACTGCTCGACACCATCAGGTGGTGGTAGCTGCTGCTGTCACTGCTGCAAGGCGCAACTGATGATATTTGCGCAGCGACATCGGAATTTATCATGACGGGAGTAAGCAATACACGTGCACGGGAAGACGCTCATAAATGGAGGAAAGTGGTGCTCCTGGAGCCCCCTGCTGGGAGCTGCAGAAAGGCCATTCGCGCGTGCGCCTGTTTTTGATTTAATGGCAGCCAGTGCTGGATTCCAGGAGGCGCTCAGTTGAAAACCTGCATCCCTGTTGATAAGATTGTCCGCCGTGCATATATGTATGGCCTCCTTAATGACACAGTCCCAGAAAGATGACACTGGGGATAAAATTTCCATCTGTTCGTAAAGCATACAATGTCCCGTGTCCAGGCAATGCTCCGCTACCGCTGCTTTATCAAGTTGCCCCAGGCAAGTATGACGATGATGTTCGATGCAACGTTCTTGCACAGTTTGGCATGTCTGTCCAATATAAGATTTTCCACATTGGCATGGGATTCTATACACACCACGTTTCCTGAGGCCAAGGTCGTCTTTGACTGAGCGCAATAAATTTCTCAGTTTTGCTGGTGGCCGAAAAACACACTTGACGTCATGCTTTTTGAGGATTCTTTCTATTCTCAAAGACATGCCACCAAAATAGGGCAAGCTCTGTCATGCAGTGGAGAATAAATACCTTGAGAAGCAGTTCGCCCTGAAGTGTTATATGATGCCTCTGCTTATTTCACAGTGGAGAAAATTATTTCATCTGGGTAGGAAAGCCATCTGTACTCTCTGTACAGTTTCAGTTATACACTTTTCCCCCAACATCTCTTCAGTTTTGTGGAAGAACAGGTGCAAGGCCAGAGCTATGAGATGCAGGACATCAGAAAGCCTTGTTTCAGTGCATTCAGGCAGTCAGAACAGATTTCTATCACAAGAGGATTTTCAGTCTTACAAAATGGTGGAGAAAATATGTAAAGATAAAGGGAAACTATATTGATAACTGACATAAATGTACGTAGATTAAGATCTTGGTTTGGATCCCAAACATGGTTTTCCCAAAAATTAAAATAACTAATAGTAATAATGAGTTGTCCAATACGACCCTCATACATCCACCTATTTTTAATCAGTGTGTGGCGTGAGATGCAATGGTGGAGTATGCATATAAAAAAATAAAATATTGTTATGAACTATAGATCACAAGTTTATTATAAATGGAGCATAATCTTAGATAGACAAGGAAGAGGATGGAAATTGCTTATGCCCTATTCAGGGGAACCATACTAGTATCTTGGTAATCATGAAAAACCTAATTCTGAATAGAGGAGATATGTTGTTGTTGTTGTGGTCTTCAGTCCTGAGACTGGTTTGATGCAGCTCTCCATGCTACTCTATCCTGTGCAAGCCTCTTCATCTCCCAGTACCTACTGCGGCCTATATCCTTCTGAATCTGCTTAGTGTATTCATCTCTTGGTCTCCCTCTACGATTTTTACTCTCCACGCTGCCCTCCAGTACTAAATTGGTAATCCCTTGATGCCTCAGAACATGTCCTACCAACTGATCCCTTCTTTTAGTCAAGTTGTGCCACAAACTCCTCTTCTCCCCAATTCTATTCAATACTTCCTCATTAGTTATGTGATCTACCCATCTAACCTTCAGCGTTCTTCTGTAGCACCACATTTCGAAAGCTTCTATTCTCTTCTTGTCTAAACTATTTACCGTCCATGTTTCACTTCCATACGTGACTACACTCCATACAAGTACTTTCAGAAACGACTTCCTGACACTTAAATCAATACTGGATGTTAACAAATTTCTCTTCTTCAGAAACACCTTCCTTGCCATTGTCAGTCTACATTTTATATCCTCTCTACTTCAACCATCATCAGTTATTTTGCTCCCCAAATAGCAAAACTTCTTTACTGCTTTAAGTGTCTCATTTTCTAATCTAATTCCCTCAGCATCACCCGACTTAATTCGACTGCATTCCATTATCCTCGTTTTGCTTTTGTTGATGTTTGTCTTATACCCTCCTTTCAAGTCACTGTCCATTCCGTTCAACTGCTCTTCCAAGTCCTTTGCTGTCTCTGACAGAATTACAATGTCATCGGTGAACCTCAAAGTTTTTATTTCTTCTCCATGGATTTTAATACCTACTCTGAACTTTTCTTTCATTTCCTTTACTGCTTGCTCAATATACAGATTGAATAGCAACGGGGATAGGCTACAACCCTGTCTCACTCCTTTCCCAACCACTGCTTCCCTTTCATGCCCCTCGACTCTTATAACTGCCCTCTGGTTTCTGTACAAATTGTAAATAGCCTTTTGCTCCCTATATTTTACCCCTTCCACCTTCAGAATTTGAAAGAGAGTATTCCAGTGAACATTGTCGAAAGCTTTCTCTGAGTCTACAAATGCTAGAAACGTAGGTTTGCCTTTCCTTGATCTTTCTTTTAAGATAAATCATAGGGTCAGCATTGCCTCACATGTACCAACATTTCTACAGAATCCAAACTGATCTTCCCTGAGGTCAGCTTATACCAGTTTTTCCATTCGTCTGTAAAGAACTCATGTTAGTATTTTGCAGCTGTGACTTATTAAACTGATAGTTCGGTAATTTTCACATCTGTCAACACCTGCTTTCTTTGGGACTGGAATTATTATATTCTTCTTGAAGTCTGAGGGAATTTTGCCTGTCTCATACATCTTGCTCACCAGATGGTAGAGTTTTGTCAGGACCGGCTCTCCCAAGGTAGTCAGTAGTTCTAATGGAATGTTTTCTACGCCCGGGGCCTTGTTTCGACTTAGGTCTTTCAGTGCTCTGTCAAACTCTTCATGCAGTATCATATCTCCCATTTCATCTTCATCTACATCCTCTTCCATTTCCATAATATTGTCCTCAGGTACATCGCCCCTGTATAGACCCTCTATATACTCCTTCCACCTTTCTGCTTTCCCTTCTTTGCTTAGAACTGGGTTTCCATCTGAGCTCTTGATATTCATGCAAGTGGTTCTCTTTTCTCCAAAGGTCTCTAATTTTCCTGTAGGCAGTATCTATCTTACCCCTCATGAGATAAGCCTCTACATCCTTACATTTGTCCTCTAGCCATCCATGCTTAGCCATTTTACACTTCCTGTCAATCTCATTTTTGAGACGTTTGTATTCCTTTTTGCCTGCTTCACTTTCTGCATTTTTGTATTTTCTCCTTTCATCAATTAAAGTCAGTATCTCTTCTGTTACCCAAGGATCTCTACTAGCCCTCTTCTTTTTACCTACTTGATCCTCTGCTGCCTTCACTGTTTCATTCCTCAAAGCTACCCATTCTTCTTCTACTGTATTTCTTTCCCCCATTCCTGTCAATTGTTCCCTTATGCTCTCTGTGAAACTCTGTACAGCCTCTGGTTTAGTCAGTTTATCCACGTCCCATCTCCTTAAATTCCCACCTCTTTGCAGTTTCTTCAGTTTTAATCTACAGTTCATAACCAATAGATTGTGGTCAGAGTCCACATCTGCCCCTGGAAATGTCTTACAATTTAAAATCTGGTGCCTAAATCTCTGTCTTACCATTATATAATCTATCTAAAACCTTTTAGTATCTCCAGGATTCTTCCATGTATACAACCTTCTTTCACGGTTCTTGAACCAAGTGTTAGCTATGATTAAGTTATGCTCTGTGCAAAATTCTACCAGGCGACTTCCTCTTTCATTTCTTAGCCCCAATCCATATTCAACTACTATGTTTCCTTCTCTTACTTTTCCTACTGTTGAATTCCAGTCACCCATGACTATTAAATTTTCATCTCCCTTCACTACCTGAATAATTTCTTTTATCTCATCATACATTTCATCAATTTCTTCATCATCTGCAGAGCTAGTTGGCATACAAACTTGTACTACTGTAGTAGGTGTGGGCTTCGTGTCTATCTTGGCCACAATAATGCATTCACTATGCTGTTTGTAGTAGCTTACCCGTACTCCTATTTTTTTATTTATTATTAAACCTACTCCTGCATTAACCCTATTTGATTTTGTATTTATAACCAGGTATTCACCTGATCAAAAGTCTTGTTCCTCCTGCCACCGAACTTCACTAATTCCCACTATATCTAACTTTAACCTATACATTTCCCTTTTTAAATTTTCTAACCTACCTGCCCGATTAAGGGATATGACATTCCACGTGCCGATCTGTAGAATGCCAGTTTTTTTTCTCCTGATAACGATGTCCTCTTGAGTAGTCCCCGCCCGGAGATCCGAATGGGGGATTATTTTACCTCCGGAATATTTTACCCAAGAGGACGCCATCATCATTTAATCATACAATAAAGCTGCATTCCCTCGGGAAAAATTATAGTAAAAATCACAGTAAATAAGATCATAGCAGAAAGAACAGTACCATGCTCCATTACTGGGCTAAATGAACTAACAAGTTATGCAAATGAAAGAGGAGCATGAAACCAAGACAAAAGCTCTCATTATCAACCGAGGCCATTCAGTTTCAATTACACAGTTACTCCTATCAGTCGTCTTGCAGATTGTCTTAAATGTGTGTAGCACTGCTTGTACCTATTACGTTTGTGAATGAAGTGTTGTTGATGTTTGTTTTAATTGGATGTACAGTGTTTTTCTATTGCAGTTTTAAAATAGAGAATATTATAAAGATAGATAGGAAGATTCTTGCAATGGATGAAAATGTAAAACTTTTTGAGAAAGCTGAGGCTCATCATGGAACACATTTTGCACTTGCCCAGGGCTTAAGGATACCTTTGTCTACACTGAATAACAATAGTGGGCCAAAAGAGTAAATGAAAAAATGCCAGTTACTCAATATACATGAAGTTGGAAGAAATTACTATAGTATCTAACTGTAGCTGCCCACTTTGGTTTCTGTTGAATGGCAGGGCCCTGTGGGAAGCCTGGTGCTGGCGCTACTTCTTCCAGAAACTGTGCACATCACTAGTACCTTGTATGTTATGGACATTTTGCTGATTACAATTAATTTGTTGCCAGACTAAATGGTAGCAGGCACCATCATCATTCATAGGTGGTGCACATATCAACAGCAGCAGCAGTGCTACCAAAAGGAATTAGCTAGCATCCGTGCATCATATGGGCATCAAACTATACTGTAATTTATACAATATAGTGGTAATGGTGGTGATATAATGATGTGATTGACCTCAGAAAGTTACATGTATGGTACAAAATTCACTACAATTGAATCATCATCATCATCATCGGTTCCTGAATCAATTTTGGAATCCATGATGTTATTAAAAAGTATGTCAGTTTTTTGTATGTTCTTATCAAGCCCTTGTGCAGTGATTTTATTTCATGCATGAGGAAAATTCTTCTGGCATCTTTTATAGCCATGATGCTGTATCTCTTCTTTCTTGACTATGTTTCCCAGATTTTGTAATAATGAACTTTTCTTCTTGGAATTACTTAATGAGAAGGACCAAACTTAATTTTGTTTCTTTTGTAACTGTATTCTTGATATATGTACAGCAGTGGTACATTGCAACTGATACAGTTTTTCATATTGGTGATAAATTAACTTCTACTTATTACTCATAAAAAAGCTTTTTTATATAGCAACTTTCATCACGTTCATGAGAAGCAGCTCAGGTCATAATGTATAAAGTTCATAATACTTCATATGATACCAAGTTTTTTAATGTGGAGTAAGCTACAATGGAACTTATAACACTGCAACAGCATTTACGTAGCTTGTACAATCAAATACCAAGTTTATACCTAAAAACAAAGATGATGTGACTTACCAAATGAAAGTGCTGGCAGGTCGACAGACACACAAACGAACACAAACATACACACAAAATTCAAGCTTTCGCAACAAACTGTTGCCTCATCAGGAAAGAGGGAAGGAGAGGGAAAGACGAAAGGATGTGGGTTTTAAGGGAGAGGGTAAGGAGTCATTCCAGTCCCGGGAGCGGAAAGACTTACCTTAGGGGGAAAAAAGGACGGGTATACACTCGCGCACACACACACATATCCATCCACACATATACAGACACAAGCAGACATATTTAAAGACAAAGAGTTTGGGCAGAGATCTCTGCCCAAACGTCGACGATATCTTCTGTACGGCATCTTGGCAGCGTTCAATGCAGTTGCCTGTGCAGCAGCAGCAGCGCGAATGAGCCGCTGGGCGGCGATCGCTCGCTTTTATAGTCGCGCGATGGCACGTGACCTTGATAAGAACTTAGAAAATTTCAGAGTGCCAGCGGCACGTTATCCCGTACAGGCGCACTAGTCGCTCTAGAGTGCGCCCGTCGGCTGAGCGCTAAGTCTGCCGCTGGCGCGCTGCCAAGATGGCGTCGGCAGGCCTTATCGGCAGAGGTCAAAGGTGAAGCGCTCAGAGAGCTGACGTAACATGCTGTTCTCACTCTATGACGACAGGTTCTAGATGTACCCTTGTCCGGTTCTCAGCTACGCTACAAATCACTTTATTTATGAAAATACAAAGTACAATCACCAACATCACGTAGTAGACGTAAATTATCATCTAATGAAACTGTATTTATCTGGATCAAAGGCAAAGGTACCTGTGAATATGTAAAGATTGTTGGTGATTGTACTTTGTTTTTTCATAAATAAAGTGATTTGTAGCGTAGCTGAGAACCGGACAAGGGTACATCTAGAACCTGTCGTCATAGAGCGAGAACAGCATGTTACGTCAGCTCTCTGAGCGCTTGACCTTTGACCTCTGCCAATAAGATATCGTCGACGTGCAAGACATACAATATATAAAACAATTGAAGACGTTGAAATGACAACATCTGCTGCAGACAAGAAGAAGAATACTATAAAATCTGTCGCTGCACACTCTCTACTCGATGGACCAGCAGTCTTCTGTGGATGCAGACTAAATTTCAGCATTGATATCAATGATTCCTTCACACATGGCAACGGATGGTTAACCGTCGCTATTGTACGAGGTGGTTCTGGTGTTCCAAATGTAGCTGGCCTCGAAAGCTTTGTCGACCGTGATGTCATCGCATATAAAACCTATCATGTTACTGAAAATGCTAATAAAGACTTCGCCAAATCTACCTGCCAAAACTCTTTGTCTTTAAATATGTCTGCTTGTGTCTGTATATGTGTGGATGGATATGTGTGTGTGTGCGCGAGTGTATACCCGTCCTTTTTTCCCCCTAAGGTAAGTCTTTCCGCTCCCGGGACTGGAATGACTCCTTACCCTCTCCCTTAAAACCCACATCCTTTCGTCTTTCCCTCTCCTTCCCTCTTTCCTGATGAGGCAACAGTTTGTTGCGAAAGCTTGAATTTTGTGTGTATGTTTGTGTTCGCTTGTGTGTCTGTCGACCTGCCAGCACTTTCATTTGGTAAGTCACATCATCTTTGTTTTTAGGTATATTTTTCCTTCGTGGAATGTTTCCTTCTATTATAACCAAATACCAAGTTTGGTTTATTATGTACTATGCCCCAACAGAACAACTAGTCCTGTCATGGAAAAGCCACATATAACACTACCGTCTGCTACTGCTGTACCATAACCTTAAAGTTGGAGGCAGGTTGTGAAATAAAACTATCTTATTAAAGCAATTATGGTATAACGCAACAGAACAGTGTTACCCTCTGAGAGGAATTTTGTTATGTTGACCGTGATATACCTAACAGAGGTGGCATATCGGAAGCGAAAGACAGAAATACGTAAATATTTAAACAGTAATAAATAATATTTAACCTATCCACACTGTTTAAAGGATAAAGAAAACGGTCGCCAGCCTAATTAGGCAAGAGAATGATTAACTTTCTTGTCCAAGAAAATAGTTATTAGTAACTTTGACGGATAAACACAACCTATACTTTGTCACACACGAGTGCAATGAACTCTGACACTTACATATGTTTACGGTAAGATTGAAGCTAACAGCTAGAGCAGCACAAACTATTTGCAAAAATATAACAGATACCGAAACACACTATTACTTTCAGGGCTTGTTCAAACTGAATGGTCTTTATAACATTACTATTAACATTTACTGCAGGATCATAAATTGGACATTGGTTAAGTCTCTCTTGGTTAAATACTTTACTATTTAAAATGAAAGTTAATTGGAATCCACTAACAGGTTGCTTCTCACTATCTTTTGAATAAAGAAATTATGGTTTTCATAAATAGTGGTCTTCCCGTTACTTGTTACCTAGCATTAGCACAATAGACAAACTGTGGACCCTATTATACTATTAATATGCACTTCCAATACACAAGAGAGACAAACACTTAGCAATCATGAACATATAGTTTTCTACTATTGCAGTTTTCCACTTTTACTATGTTGACAAATTTGTAAGAACTGACTCACCTTTTAAAATTTACTACAGGTAGCACTATGATCATTAACTAAGCAAAACTTTATAAGCCTCAATTTCAAGAAATTTAATTTATAAAAGAAACAGCAAATTGTCTTTATTACCACAGTCTTCTACTTTCAAGTAAATGATTAAATAGGTGACTTTGAAACTTCACAAAACTACATTTACTGCCTCCCACAATTTCACTAAATCCACAGTAAATCTGAATATTCCCTTCTCATCAAAGATCAAACAACATTATGTAATTAACTGTCTAACTTTGAGACTTTCATTTTTTCCACAAAATAGGACACTCGGTAATCATAGTTCAAATGGAGAGGAACCTGAGAGGTGTTGTTACAGGGAAAAAAATCAAGGTAGGTACATAAATTCAGTTATAAATTACCTTATATTTGTGCACACTAAATCACCCAATAAGCTGATCCTTCACTGTACATTATTATAGTACTCCTGTACAGTGATTGCGCAATGTGGTGGCAACTGCATGTTGGTAGGTGGATTTGCAGACAGAATTGCTGGACTCTGGCCCTTCTTGGTGGCGATGATGAATACCAATTCCAGAATCGTTCCAGCTATTTATCCATCCATCCGAGCCATTGGAAAGTGGCAGAAAAAGCCACACTCGGAACCAGCACAATATGCAACTTTTACATGGCAGTGCTCAGTTTGGTAGCTTGTGCCCGACTGACTCTTGTTCCACCTTTTATACCTAGGCCAACCACAACTTGCGTGCACTACACAGTTCCGTTCCCGAGGGGAACCACTACACCTTTTATATACTAAAGAACTAAGAATCCTGAGTGAAGGTCAGCAGTTTACATAACAGCAAACAAACATTTTAAATAAAACAGAACATTTGCACAAATTAGTATTTCTACAAAAAATTATTCACAGTTTTGTTCCCTCCAAATGTGACAAAGAATTTAAATGACAGATATACTACATTGCATAGAATCAAATCATAACATCCAAAGTTTTTACAAAGAAAGGAGTATACAATTTTGTGTTATCGATTCAAACACATTTACAGAAGCTCAATGATGTAACATTAAATTAAAAAAATGGTTCAAATGGCTCTGAGCACTAAGGGACTTAACATCTATGGTCATCAGTCCCCTAGAACTTAGAACTACTTAAACCTAACTAACCTAAGGACAGCACACAACACCCAGCCATCACGAGACAGAGAAAATCCCTGACCCCGCCGGGAATCGAACCCGGGCGTGGGAAGCGAGAATGCTACCGCACGACCACGAGATGTGGGCATTAAATAAAACAAAAGGCAAAATAAATCAGTAGAGCATTAGAGCTATGGTGTTACAAACTCTAATAACAATCATTCCATGACACAGAATATTTATGATCAAAGTACTAATAACAACAAAGAAGGAAAAGACAGATTGCTACTTACTGTAAAGAAGACACATTAAGTTGCAGACAGGCCGAATTAAGACACTTACATAAAGCTTTCGTCCAAAGTCTTCATCAGCAGAAGAGAAACACACACAATTCATACACTCAAGCAAGTACACCCCATGTACACAGGACCTCCAACCCCAGCATCTCAAGCCATACAGTTACTGGTTTTTCTCATATTTTGAAAATATATCTAAAATTTTCTTTTTGTCTTATCCAGGTAGAGAGAAATCCTTTATTAGGGACCATTTATTTGAACGGACATGTCTGTTTAAACTCTCTGATGAGAAACTTACTAGAAATAAAATTTAAAAATGAACTAAAATACAGATACAGTAGTAAGACTGGTAAGTCTGAATCTATTAAAGTGTCCATTGACATTTCCAAGTTCAAATATTCATCCCATACAGCTTATACAGGGGATTTAATGTAATGTTTATCTTTTACTAATTTCTCTATTCAAATTCATGAAAGTGTTTTGTGGGTTATTGTTGTTCATGCTATGTTGCCAAATCCCATTGTTGAGTGAAGTCTATCTGCTCTTGGTGGTGGTTCCCTCAGTGACGCATACAGTTAGTAACCGAGAAGTGTTCATTTGCTTCTGAATCAAGATAGATACTCTGCAAGCCACCATACAGTACATGGCGGAGGGTATCCTGCACCATTACTAGTCATTTCCTTTCCCGTTCCAGCTGCAAAGAGCGCGAGGGAAAAACAACTGTCTATATGTCTCAGTATGAGCTCTAATTCCTTGTATCTTATCTTTGTTGTCCTTACGCACAGTGTATGTTGGCAGCAGTAGAATCTTTCAGCAGTCAGCTTCAAATGCCGGTTCTCTAAATTTTCTCAACAGTGGTTCTTGAAAAGAACATCGCCTTCCCTTCAGGAATTCCTATTTGAGTTCCCAAAACATTTCCGTAACACTTATATGTTGTTCAAACCTACCAGTAACAAATCTAGCAGCCCACCTCTGAATTGCTTCGATGTCATCCTTCAGTCTGACCTGGTACTAACCTGAAACACTTGAGCTGTATTCAATAACAGGTCGCACCAGCATCCTATATTCTATCTCCTTTACAGGTGAACCACTCTTTTCCAAAATTCTCCCAATACACCAAAGTGACCACTCACCTTCCCCACCACAGTTTTCACATGCTTGTTCTACCTCATATCGCTTTGCAACGTTACGCCCAGGTATTTAAATGACTTGATTGTGTCAAGCATGACACTATTAATACTGTATCCAAACATTACAGGTTTGATCTTCCTAATCATCTGCGTTAAATTACATGTTTCCACATTTAGGGCTAGCTGCCGTTCATCACACCAATTGAAAGTTTTTTCTAAGTCAGCTTGTATCTTCCTACAGTCACTCAACTTTGACACCTTACCATATGCCACGGCATCATCAGTAAACAACCACAGGTTGCTGCTCACCCTATCAGCCAAACTATTTATATGTGTGGATGGATATGTGTGTGTGTGCGAGTGTATACCTGTCCTTTTTTCCGCCCTAAGGTAAGTCTTTCCACTCCTGGGATTGGAATGACTCCTTACCCTCTCCCTTAAAACCCACATCCTTTCATCTTTCCCTCTCCTTCCCTTTTTTTTTTTTTTTTTTTTTTTTTGCCGGCGCTTTCCCATTTGGTAAGTCATGGAATCTTTGTTTTTAAACTATTTATGTATGTAGAGAACAACAGTGGTCCTATCACACTTCTGTGGGGGCACTCCTGGTGATACCTTTGTGTCTGATGAACACTCGCCATTGAGGACAACATGCTGGGTTCTATTATTTAAGAAGTCTTCAAGCCACTCATGTATCTGTGATCTTATTCCATATGCTCATGCCTTCATTAAGAGCCTGCAATGGGACACCGTGTCAAATGCTTTCCAGAAATCTAGAAATATGGAATCTGCCTTTTACCCTTCATCCATAATTTGCAGTACATCATGTGAGTAAAGGGCAAACTGAGTTTGTCACAAGTGATGCTTTCTAGAACCTTGCTGATTTGTGGCTACAAGCTTCTCAGTCTCAAGAAAGTTTATTACATTGAAACTAAGAATATGTTCAAGGATTCTGCAGCAAACAGAAGTTAGAGATATTGGTCTGTAATTTTGTGGGTTCATTCTTTTACCCTTCTTACACACAAGAGTGACCTGTGTCTTTTTCCAGTCACTTGGGACTTTGTGCTGGTTGAGAGATTCATGACATGTTGCCTTGTCAGCATCGGGTGAAAATATTCCATCTCAAGCTGTACAATGGCGTGTATGGAGTTACAAAGCCGAAGAGTACCCAACGTACAGCACACCAGCCGCTGTATTCAATCAGTAAGTATCCAGATCATCCTCTCCTTTTTTACTCATTGTCGTCCGTGATCATGAAGTTCCTTAAAATCTGTAGCTGTTCATCATTGACGTGCTGATCAGCAATTTTTTTTAACACCACCTCACTTACGACTTAACATAGCACTATGGCATTTTCACATGTACCTTTTCATGTAGCATTTGCGATTAGCTTCTGTTAACTCATACTCTTCTTGATTCTTGAACATTAATTTCCCATGAGTACATTACATACAATACAATAAAAATAATATTTTCTGCACAGTTACACATAGGTTTCCATTTAGGAACAGACACATATAAATAATACTATAATTCTACATTTTTATCTTACAGGCAAGGGTAAGTTTTCCCATCCCAATGGTCATATCTGAGCACCATCTCAACATTCTGTATCCCATGGAAAAATTAATGGACTCATTTGTATCCACTGTATTTAACTACAGAGAGTACAATTTTCTATGAAGTTCAATGGCAGAGACTACATACCACAGAATTTAAAAAGAATAGAAAGAATTACTATTCACAAAGGAGAATAAAGCTATTTCAACATGTAGTTACTTCATATTGTCAACCAGGCCTTGCCTGATTGTCAACACTTGGCTCAGCATCTTACTGCATCCATGTGGTGATTCAATAGTACTTTTTGTTATTATGTGTTCTTGCGTGTTGCACTATAATGTGTGACATAAATGTTTTCTTGCAGCTTTCAAAGGTGTATGTCAGTACAGTAAAAGTTCTCCTGTGCAAATGTATTTTCCTAGTACAACTAATTATTTCTCTTTTATGTACCAATTTGCATGGCATAATGTCTGAAATAGCACTGCTTTTTGTAATTGTTGATGTCTTAAGTACTGTCAGCAAGTATAGCTAAGACAATCATAAACAACTACAGATACTCATTTCATTTTATAACTTATTGTGATAATATTGTATAAGATTCATGTATACAGATGTACTCGCATTTGTGCACATTTGGAGGCACGTGGAGTTTAGAAGATTAGTAACTGGGATGGCATTTTATGTTCCTTCAGGGCTAAGGTAAAATATTCTTTCTGCCTTTCTTAGCAGTCATATTTGTGTTTCTCCTTTGACAGGTAAATATACTGATGTACTAGGGTTCCCTAATCATTATTTTCCCATTCATAAAACACTTTCCCACAAAATACTTATAACTAGATTACAACCAGGACCCACCACCAATACCTCTGCCTTAATTATATATTCACTTCATAGAAAGTAGAAGAGCAAAGCATTATTTCCATCATCTTTAAAGTTAACTAACTAGTTAGATTCTGGTTTCCCGCAGGTCAACCAGCATGTTCATACATTCATACTCATTCACACAGAGGGTTTCTACAGAAAGAATTATCTGCCAACAAAATAATGTGTTCATATTTGTATCCTTTTAGATTACAAGTATTTCAATTAAGCTTATACTACTTGCCTGTTGTTGGTTGAGCACAATTCTGCTCTCTGGTGTATTTAATAATTTATAGTTTCTCCTCCATGTAGTATCCTATTTTCCTTAGAAGTAGCTCCTTTTTAGTATCATATGGTACTGTACATTATAGCTGTAGGTGTAGTATTTAGCTTAGTTTTAGCATAATTGCTAACTTAGACTTAACCTATGTATGGCATTTACCAAGATGTAGTTAATTTTTAGGTTGTTGTGTTTACATAGCTGTATATATTCATGTATACTTGTATACAACCTGTAGCTTAATGTAGGGGTGTTCGGTGTATCATATCCTAAAAATATGCCACACAATTTATATGCATTGACTGCCTCTCATAAAGTATTCCTAACTCTCAGCATGTCATAACTTAATATGTCTTTTTATTTGGCACTTGTCCCCAGATAACGTAAGGTCATAGTAAAATGATATTCACTACATGCATAATTATCAGGTTTGTTCCTTAGTAGTGATGCAAAATAGATCTTTATCCAGGTGCCTTCCTACAGGACAATGCTCATAATTTAAAATTATTACTAGCTATTTACATGTTCACACTCTTCTACCTTTTATCCCAGGCTTCCTGTGTTCACATGTCTACTTCTTCATATCTTTGATGCATACTGTCCTTTGATCTTTCCCAATTTGCCAATTTGGGATGTGCTAATAAATAGCATCCTGGATGTGGAATGTCCATTACCAGGAAAGGTTCTGAATATAGTATTTTCAACTTCTTGTTTACCTTTTTAACTCTACTAAATTTTGGATGGGTTCATAACAACACGTTGTCTCCTATCTGGAAGGTTGTCTGACTGAAATTCTTGTCATACTTGGCCTTCCTTTTTTGTTCTTGTTCACTCAGAATAATAGGAGCTTGTCTTATTTTCTCTTAGAGTGAAGGTTCATGTGCTGGAAGTACATGGCAAAGGTTTTGACCTCTTGTGAAGTTCATTTCTCCTTTACGTTAGTTTGGTAGGTGTAAATACTGTACATGTGTGTGAGAAATTATCAGCCATGTGTTGAAAGGGAGCAATATACTCTACCCATTTCATTTGTTCGTTTGGTATACAAGTCCTAATAAAGTGATCAAATTTTTGAATATATGCTCAACAGGCCTTGCTTCTGAGTGAAGTCAGGGTACTACAATGTGTTTTACATGTTGTTCTTTGAGAAAGGTTTTCCATTTAAGATTTGTAAAATATGATGCATTGTCAATTAATATGACCTTACATTTACCCATTCTAGGAAAATAGTCCTCTACAAGGTGTACAACGTTGCTTCTGCCGTTTTTCCCCCAACATTTGATGCTTAAATGAAACAAAGTATTTTCCATCGCTGGCCACTACTTTCTCCCATCTTTCGGGCAGTGTACGAATTCCGCGTCGAAAAAATTGTTCACCTTTTGAAGCAATCCACGAATCGATCCAGTTTGTGACTTCTTCATGAGATCAGAACTGTTTGTCAGCCAGGTCATGCACCATTGATCTAAACAACAGGTGATAGTCAGAGGGAGCAATGTCTGGAGAATATGGCAGATGGGATAGGACTTCCCATTTTAATGTTTCCAAGTACGTTTTGACCTCTTTTTGCAACATGGGGTCGAGCGTTGTCATGCTGCAAAATCACTTTATCGTGCACCTGTGATTGTTTCACTTGGTTTTAACACCTCATAGTACATGACGCCGACCTGGTCCCACCAAACGCAGAGCATGATCTTGGAGCCGTGAATAATCAATTTGCCGTTGATGTGGAAGCATGGCCGGGATATCCCGTGACTTTTTGCATTTAGGGTTATCATAATGAACCCATTTTTCGTCCCGGGTCACAATGCGATGCAGAAATCCCTTCCGTTTTTGCCTCTGAAGCAACTGTTCACAAACACCATTCAATGTCTCTTTGTTTCAGCTCACACAGGACCCAAGTTCCTTCTTTCTGAACCATGCCCATAGCCTTGCTGTGTCACTCCCACTAATTGTGCCAATTCTTCTTGAGTTTGATGCAAGTCTTCACTCAGCAATATCTCCAATTCTGCATCTTCAAACACCTGCTCTCTTCCACGACTATGCCGGTCTATGGCATTAAAATCACCATTCTTCAAGCGTTGAAACCACTCACGACACATTCTTTCACTAATAGCATCCTTACCATACGTACTTGAGAGCATTTGATGAGACTCAGCTGCTTTCTTCATATTGAAACAAAACAGTAACACCTCCCGCAAATGACAAGAACTAGGCTCGTAAACTGACATTTTTCAATCAAGAAAAACTGATGCAGACACAAATCGACTAAATTTTGAATGAGGTTATTTTGACCGATGTCCAAGCTAACTGCCTGACGTCTGCGATCTGTTTCTTTCGACTGCTACTTACCGTTGTCGCCACTTATGCAAAGTTGTACTCTTGTACTATCCTCCTAATAACTGTATTAGTGACAGTGGCCCACACACACACACACACACACACACACACTTACTTCATAAAGATATCGTACACAGCAGTCAAATATTTGACACATCCCCTCCCTTGAGGAAATGATCCAGCTGTGTCAAGTGACACCAATTCTAGTGGTTTTGTTGTAATGATAGGATGTAATTCATTCAGGGAGACCAATTCAAGTGTTTGACTTTCTGACATATGATACATGTTTTTACTACTCTTTGCACTTTGTGGCACAAATTTGGAAAGTAATAATATGACACAACTTTCTCACTAAACTTCTTTACTCCATAATGACCCCACTTGTTGTGTATAAACCTAATAAAATCAGTTACTTAATCTTCACATATACAAACACACCAACAGTTCGATTCTGGCACTCGCCGATGAAATAGCACACCTTTGTATATTGTGTAATACTTACCTGGATTTCCATCTTCCTTGTTATTGAGTTTCTCCTATACCTTCCTCCAGTGACGATCCTTTTCTTGTAAACTTAACAATTCTGGATAAATTTTAAGTAATAGTATCTCAGATTGTAATATCTGAAGTCTGTTTATTTAATTTTGTAAATTTATTTAATCATGGGAGTCTAGAAAGTGCCTTGACTATAATGTTTTGTTCCCCTTTTATATGTCTTATTTCATAACTGAACTCTTGTAAAAATAAGTACCAACAAGCTCTCTGCCATGCATTTTTCCCACAAACAGTATTCAAACTTCTGAAAGGCCCACACAATGGCTAATGTTTAAGAGTTCGGTAGATGAGTATGATCTTCCACACTTGCTGGGTGTTTGGCTCTTTTTGAGATATTCTACCATATACACTTCGGGCCTTTCCGATGTTGTTGTTCTGAGTGCCCATGGCACCCCTACCATCCAGCCCCATCTCTGCCCTCTGGGTGTGTCCTTTCCTCTTATAAGCTGTCTTCACACACTTTTCTTTTTCAGTGACCACTATACCACTGGCTTTGTTGCTGTCGTATTATTGTGTTTTCAGCAGCTGAAATGGTTGAGCCCTGTCTCCCACTGCCACAAGCACCCTATGAGACATCACATCAGCAGCTGCATTGGTCAAGCTCTGTTTCCCAGTGCCGCCAGGGTTAGTCAATGTCACGTCTGCTGTCAGTACAGTCGTGCCTCTGGCAGCCACACTGGTCAAGCACTCTCCCTCACTGTCACGGGTCCTACCGTTGTCCTCGCTCCACTGGCTGCTTCTGTGGTTTCCTTCTCTGTTTTCAGGAGTGTATGTGCATCTCACTGATTGGCTCCAGTCAGTCATTGGGTTTGCTTCTGTGCACCACTGGCTGGTCATCTTTGGCCCTGTGGTCCCTCTTTCCACTCCACCAGCTGCCTATGTCAGTCTGAATCTCCAGCACCACAATTCTCCTACAGTTGCTTCATTTCAAACTTTCTTCACAACCTCAGGTCCTGGGAGTAGTCACAGCCATCAAGAGCTACCTCTCCCTTTGTGACTGTCTGCATCGACCTTAGTGAGGTGCTCCTCCCTATGGCTACCATCCCCAGTTGAAGAACGCCTTGCAAGGTCTTTTGGCTGGTGTCAAGATGGCTTTGCCATCTTTTCCTTGAGGTGGAAGGAAAATCTAGTACATCGCCATCACCGACCTCTTCAGTTTCCGCCTCTACAGCCCCACCCCGTTGCAAGCCCGCCCTTGGCTCTTAGGTGCTCCTCCTTTCAGAGACTGTTTATGTGTCTTGCTATTACATTCTGTTTTATGGACATGGTACTGAGAAGCTAAATGCTAGCAGGTGAAACCAGAGGCACCATCACTGTTTATAGGCAGTACCTGCAGCAGCAAGGATGCTGCTATAGGGAACTAACTTGCATCCATGTGTCATGTGGGCATCAAGCATCTGCAGATATTCCTCCATCTTCTGTGTACTTAAGCTGTGGCTCAATCTCCAGCAGATTGCACCTCAACCCAATCCAGGCCAAGAGCCAGCCACAATAGGGATGACAGCCCACCGTGGACTGGCCTTGTAACAGTGGACTTTGTCTATGTACTTGCAGTAGTGTCACCGTCACATCCAACATTCCTATGGACTTTCTGTCAAACACATCTGATCAAGAATGATCATTTCAGTTGTCATTTTATAATGTGATTGGACAGATAAAAAAAATCTACTCACCAAGTTGCAGCAGGAGAACATAACACAAAACTCATGCAAGTTTCTGGTGGCAGTGACTCCTTCTTCCGGCAGAAAAGTTGAAGGAGAAGGAAGGACAGTGAAGGAAAAGGATTGGAGAGGTTTGTGAAAGGGATACAGTTCGGAGAAAGACACACACAACCCCGTGTCAGGGAAGACTTACCAAACCAGATGAATCTATCCAATCACATTATATTGTCAAAAATTGATCATTTCAGTTGTTATTCTGTTATATACGGCACTGGACCATGTTGTGATACTGTAATAAAAGTGAACTCAAAAGCTACTTGGAATTGTCGCTCAATCATGTGCTTGCAGTTAAAATAAAGGAAAAAAAAATATGGAGAACTGGTATTACACAGTGCATCTCCAACATCCTGGCGAACAGTGTGATGTTATGGGAACAGGCACAGAGGGTAGCAAATGAATTGAGGATTTCTCTGCATCTAATGCAGTGGTTCCCAACCTGGGGGTAACTACCCCCTGAGGGGTAAAATGAAATTTTCTGAGGGGTAAAAACTAAATGATTCAATTGTGTTTCAGTCACAAAACTAATAAATTATTTTCAAAAGATCAATACTATTATGACAATTTTGTAAGACTCTAATACTGATTATATAAGTTACCAATCACTACTTTTTCTCAATTAGTAGCATTAATGCAATGCAGGTTACAGGTTCCTCACATAATCCCCTCCCCATACACGTCACATGTGAAACAGTAATAGCCTGAAGTCTTCAAATTTCTGCCATTTCAAGAGTAAGTAGTGCAGCAGTCAAGTGGTTTACAAACAGTAAGTAGAGTGCATGCATTTTACCTTGGTTGACTGTAAATGGGGTTGCAGTATGCAGGACAAGTGCCACAGTGGAGAGAAGTAATGCAGGGGAAGTACGTTTTGCAACAAGTGTCTACCCACACTGTAGATAGTTAGCTTTCTTATCTGAAAAGGAGTTGTGATAAAAGTGCTCCAGGAACAGCCTTTCATTCTATAGTTTGTTAGATGCTGAAGTTAGAGATAATGTGGGGGAGGAGGACAACAACAGATGGCAGGACATAAAAACTGCTGGTAAGTTGAAATAACTTACATAGCACTCTGAATCAAAAAACTACTTCAATACCAATGATATGGTCTCCTCTTCAAATTACTTCCAAATAAAACATTTACCTTCACAGGTAAAAATTGCTATTGAGGGGTGGCATAGCAAAGCTCACCTTGCCATAATGTTTGGCATCATAGCTGATTGCTCTGTAAAGTTGAGGCCTTTTGAGACTGGAAAATAAAGAAACCATTTTGTTTTAAAAATGTGAAAATTCTAAGCACGAACCACAGTGCCAATCATAAGGCATGTCTGACATCACAGCTATCTTAAAAACAAGTTCCACAGCCTGGATACAAAAATGGGAGCCTGTAACAAAAATTTTCCTATTCGTCGAATGCTCAATGCAAATCAAAGATATATATAAAGTTATGAAATTATCCGGTTAGAGTTCTTGTCACTGAATTGCACCAGCAAGTTGCAGCCCTTGGATCTGAAGATTATCTATGCCTTTAAAACACACCATAGAAGAATCATTGTGCAGAAGCCATAAAATGAGGGAAAGTGGAGAGAACCCAGTCTCCTTTAACGTATCGATTCCAGATTTTGTGCATTACTTAGCAAACACAAGGATGAAGGTTAAGGAATCCATCTCCAACTGCTTCAGGAAAGCTGAGTTTTTTGAAACAGATGAAGGAAATGTACATACAGTGCAAGATTTCGTTAATGTTAATAACAATGGTGTGACTGTTGGAAGTATGTTAGTGGAAGATTTGGTTAATTCTCATATGCAGAAAAAGGGTGACAGTGTAGGAAGTGGCAGTAGTGATAGTTAGGACAACAATGGAGTGAATTGTAGTTCAGTAGTTCAGTTGTAAATGCAGCAGTGAAGACAATAAAGAAATACATTTCTGTTGCAGATCAGCAACACTTTCCATTGTACCGTGAAAACTGTAACGAGTTAAAACAGACTACAACTCTGATTCTTTTGTGAAAAAACTTTAAATTTGTTCATATAATCAAATTCATGCAAGACTATTGGTTCCCAACTGAAAGTCAGTACAATTAATAAAATGGGTTGTTGATGTTTTATAAAGTATTTGCTTAAAAAGCAGCTTTCACATTTTACACCATTTTTTTTTAAAGTTCCTTGAAAAATGTTAAAGAGGGGTTTCAATGTGTGTTGTTTGGCCATGCCATAGAATGAAGTTGCCCAGTTTCTTGGTTTATCAAAGTAGACTGCCAAACATACCTGCAAGAATTGGTGTACCATATAACAGCATAAGAATGGTGGAAGTAAAAAGATCCTAATCAAACAGAGACTGGAGGCTGAGACAAGGGTTATGCCTCATCAATGACAATCTGTTTCAATACCAAAAGTAATTGCTGTTGCCAATGAATGTTAATTCGTCTCAACCAGTTTCCAAGTGAACACTGCAAAGACAACTGCAGGCAATGGAGTCCGGTATCTCACAAACGACCATTTCTCACAGTGGCACATAAAACTGCACTTCTGCAGTGAACCAAATAATACAGAAACTGGACAGCAGCTGACTGCTTCATTTCAGAAGACCACTTTACACCAACTGTCCAGTTAAGTGTTTAAGCTGCAGAGTGAAATAGGTTAGAGAACTGGGCCAATGTGGTTCTGTGATCTTTTGCAGCTGTTTTTCATATCATGACTTGGGTCCACTCTTACTACACAAAACATATACCAGGATGCTTATTTCAGTATTTCCAGTGAAAGTGTTTTGCCTTTTTTCCTTCATCATGATGCTGAGTATGCTGTGAAAACACCCATCTGCCAACAAGCTACAGCCATTTTCACAATGTTGCAGGCATATTTTCCTGGTTTTACAATCACTCAGGTGCCATATCACACTTCAACTAGCTCACAATATCACCTGCCATAGCTCTGAAATTTGGTAGTGCCACAGGATCTTATCACCAATGAGTGGTTTCTGATAGACGTAGCATACCTGAAGAAAGTTGGGACCTCCCTCCCTCACCAAATTCACACCATAATGAAGACTAGAGGCTGCGTTGCACAGTATTAGCCTGGGGTTGACAGAACTTTTCTTTTTTTTAAAAAAAAGAAAGAGAGAGAGAACGTGGAATGAACTTCAAAGGTAAAAGTCCTTAGGAATTCTCACTAAGGGCTACTCAGATTTTCAGAAGTGATAAAGACTCAGAACACTGTAAGATAACACATACTCTATATTTGAACAAATAATGTATAATAATATGAAAGCTATGAACACAACATTACAAAATATTTACTTCTTTTATAAGGTAATCAGATATTCATTATTCCTTAGTCTTCGTACAGTATGATAAATACTTTACACTCCAAACATGAGATGAAATTCATTCTGTACAACATAAAACATTTACCCGAAACCACCACACACACAACTACCAAAGCAACCACAGTAAGTACATTGTGTTTTTGAATACAGAATGTTGTTAGGAAGTTGTCACCTTTCACTTAGATTACTTTCAATATGATATCAAATTTGTGTGTAACAAGCAAAGTCCATCAAAATAAGAATCAAACTATTGAATGTAATAGTAAATATTTTCCTAATAACCTATTTTACTGGAATACTGATACTTCTTCCAAGCGCCTTTACTTTTAAAGAATTATATGGAATGTTGAATTCCAATGTTAATAGCTTGGCACATTGCAAAACAAAAATCATAAAATATTTGGTATACTGTGACACAGTCATAAGTTAACCAGCCTCTTATGAGTCAATCAAGTTACAGACACAATAAATTAAGAGCATCGACATAGTGAAAGCAGGTACACAAAATGATAACTATGTTCCAACTGGCTTGAACAGTCTGCTGAAGTAGTTCAATCAAGTAGATGTTACACCTTTCCTTGCAACCAGTAAATTCAGTACCGGATGTTTCTTTATGTAATCCACAGCTTTCTTATGAGTAGCCATTGTGAAGTCATACCCATTGCACTGGAAAAGACACAATGAGCATTAATTATTATTAATAGTCTTAACTTACACAGATATTCTGGTGCATGGGTCAGTGACTTGCTAAAGAGCACAAAATACTTTTGCAAATATGACAAGCGTGTGGGTATTCAAAAAAAGGGCAAAGCACTGGACATTTAACTGAAGACAGGTGTCAAGCTTTCCAGAACAAAAGTTATAAAAGGATTTAACTGAGGTCTAAACAACCAACTTTGGGATCACAGCAAGTAACTTATGTTTGGTTTTTTTCCCACTTATATCTTATACACTTTAATCTACAGATGCCGAAAAAACATATATGCCATCACTGTTATCAATGAGATGTTAAAAAACCACAAATTAAATGTCATATGAACAAAGGAATCATGACTAAAATGAATTTTCTACAATCAAGATTGCATAAAGTGTTTCCACAGAGTTCGTAGCACTGCTGCCAGTTTCAGCTGCGGGGCACTAATGGTTAGAGGCGAAAGCAGTAGCCATCTATATAACTGTGACAACACTGAGGTGTTCTCATTACAAAAATTGCATTCTATTATTGGCTGAGGTAGGCCTGCAAAGCTGCCATGCCCAGTCCTCTGCAACTGTCAGGGATCAATTTAACCAACTATGTTGTTGTTGTTGTTGTTGTTGTTGTGGTCTTCAGTCCTGAGACTGGTTTGATGCAGCTCTCCATGCTACTCTATCCTGTGCAAGCTTCTTCATCTCCCAGTACCTACTGCAGCCTACATCCTTCTGAATCTGCATAGTGTATTCATCTCTTGGTCTCCCTCTACGATTTTTACCCTCCACGCTGCCCTCCAATACTAAATTGGTGATCCCTCGATGCCTCAGAATTATGTCCTACCAACTGATCCCTTCTTCTAGTCAAGTTGTGCCACAAGATCCTCTTCTCCCCAATTCTATTCAATACCACCTCATAAGTTATGCGATCTACCCATCTAATCTTCAGCATTCTTCTGTAGCACATTTCGAAAGCTTCTATTCTCTTCTTGTCTAAACTATTTATCGTCCACGTTTCACTTCCATACATGGCTACACTCCATACAAATACTTTCAGAAACAACTTCCTGACATTTAAATCTATACTCAATATTAACTAATTTTTCTTCTTCAGAAACGCTTTCCTTGCCATTGCCAGTCTACATTTTATATCCTCTCTACTTTGACCATTATCAGTTATTTTGCTCCCCAAATAGCAAAACTCCTTAACTACTTTAAGTGTCTCATTTCCTAATCTAATTCCCTCAGCATCACCCGACTTAATTCGACTACATTCCATTATCCTCGTTTTACTTTTGTTGATGTTCATCTTATACCCTCCTTTCAAGACACTGTCCATTCCGTTCAACTGCTCTTCCAAGTCCTTTGCTGTCTCTGGAAGAATTACACTGTCATCAGCGAACCTCAAAGTTTTCATTTCTTCTCCATGGATTTTAATACCTACTCCAAACTTTTCTTTTGTTTCCTTTATTGCTTGCTCAATATACATATTGAATGACATCGGGGATAGGCTACAACCCTGTCTCACTCCCTTCCCAACCTCTGCTTCCCCTTCATATCCCTTGACTCTTATAACTGCCATCTGCTTTCTGTAAAAAATTGTAAATAGCCTTTCGCTCGCGGTATTTTACCCCTGCCACCGTCAGAATTTGAAAGAGAGTATTCCAATCTACATTGTCAAAAGCTTTCTCTAAGTCTACAAATGCTAGAAACGTAGGTTTGCCTTTCCTTAATCTTTCTTCTAAGATAAGTCGTAGGGTCAGTATTGCCTCACGTGCTCCAACATTTCTACGGAATCCAAACTGATCTTCCCCGAGGTCGGCTTCTACCAGTTTTTCCATTCGTCTGTAAAGAATTCACATTGGTATTTTGCAGCTGTGACTTATTAAACTGATAGTTCAGTAATTTTCACATCTGTCAACACCTGCTTTCTTTGGGATTGGAATTATTATATTTTTCTTGAAGTCTGAGGGAATTTCACCTGTCTCGTACATCTTGCTCCTCCTGCCACCGAACTTCACTAATTCCCACTATATCTAACTTTAACCTATCCATTTCCCTTTTTAAATTTTCTAACCTACCTGCCCGATTAAGGGATCTGACATTCCACACTCCGATCCGCAGAACGCCAGTTTTCTTTCTCCTGATAACGACGTCTCTTGAGTAGTCCCTGCCCGGAGATCCGAATGGGGGACTATTATACCTCCGGAATATTTTACCCAAGAGGACGCCATCATTATTTAATCATACAGTAAAGCTACATGCCCTCAGGAAAAATTACGGCTGTAGTTTCCCCTTGCTTTCAGCCGTTCGCAGTACCAGAACAGCAAGGCGGTTTTGGTTAGTGTTACAAGGCCAGATCAGTCAATCATCCAGACTGTTGCCCCTGCAACTACTGGAAAGGCTGCTGCCCCTCTTCAGGAACCACTCGTTTGTCTGGCCTCTCAACAGATACCCCTCCTTTGTGGTTGCACCTTCGGTAAGGCTATCTGTATCGTTGAGGCACGCAAGCCTCCCCCTCCCATGGTTCATGTGGGGGGGGATGAACTCAACTATACTACTTTCTAAAGTAACTGCACTGATCAAAAACAACATAAACACTAACTGACAGTTTTGCTACGTTTCCAGAAACACTTATGGTTATGATATTCATATAAATGAAAAATAACTCAAGTTACAACTCTAAGATTTGGTTACAATCTATGCAGAAACTGATAAGAGATGATGTGAAGAGTACCGAGAAAATTTCATAAACAGGGATGTTGCAATACTGGAGAGAGAAAAGGAGTATCTCTGTATCATCCACAAAATTTAGAAGAAATGAAGTGGGACTGATAGTCCCATCTTGAGAAATGTGGATGAATATCTCATATTTCTTCTTATTCTTCTGCCACTCCAGGGTTAGGCCTAGACCCTTTCTGGGCTCACCATGTTGTCTTTGATCTTCCCACAGTTTACATCATTTCATACTAGAATTGTAATTATTTCATTCGTCACAAGACAGGAAAAATTCATAAGATGTACACACTAGTAAATTCTTGTACTATCCTGCACCAGAAAAAATACAGTGTGTACAAAAATTAATTCCAATTTGTTCTCTATATATTACAACTCTCCTCTTTCAGTGTTTGGAACAACTGACAGTATTTTAGGGCCAGGAAAGCTAAGTTACAACCATATTCTCTAAATTTCTCTCTCTTTCAGTCTCATGCACATTGGTTAATTTGATGACTCCCTACGAGTTTTGGGTTCACTGGTATGTATGGCAGTCCATGGGAACAGGCATCTCTTGTTCTTGTTGGACATCTTTGATGCTTTCACTCTTGATCTGGACTTCCTACTAACTGAACATTCAGTTACATATATGCCATTTATTCAGTCACCTGTATTAACCTACATTTTATAGTTTAACAGACTACTCTTTTGCTGACAGCTTTTCCCTGCTAAGTGGGCTCGAACTGAGCAATAATTAGGAGTTAATGTTGTTGTGTATAACACTAATTTCCACTGTTGGTTTTAACAGCAAGTGCTTGCCTATAGTTTATGGAGTCATCTCAACCCACCCCCAGATAACAGTCGTACATTACACATTATTGTTGACAATGATGTCCTTTACTGTTATTCTCCCCACAGGACTCGCAGAAGCAAAACAGTTAGTTTTATCAACTTTTGCTTTAATTGGCTGGGAGCAAATATCGAGTTTTGCAAAGACTTTTAGTTTTCAACACCCTACAGCAGCAGGGAATATCAAATTTTGACCACAATGTTTTGACAGGTGATCCATGACAACATGTTTGATTTGTAACTACAAAAATCCGAATTTTGAAAAACTGAGCATTGACTGACCTACAAAAAAATGCTCCTTATATTAACACTGTTTCTGAGCTGGTACAGCTCTGGCATGGAGCAAGATGAGTGTTGTTATGACCCCTCCACCCACCACCACACACTTAGAGCAAGATGAGTGTTAGTACGCCCTCACACACGCACACACACACACACACACACACACACACACACACACACACACCAACAACAACAACAGCAACCTAACCAAGCTGTTTGACGGTAAGCGCTTAACTCATTGGTGTTAACTTGTGCAGTAAATATAATGGAAGAAAATTACCAGCTCACTTGCTATTTTCTAAAGACTGCATCCATTCAGGCTATTCAAGGAAGAGACAGAATACACAGATACAATACGCAGGACCTCAAAAGGGAAAGACACTTGATTTACAAAATAGTATGTGAGAGTATTAGAGAATAAATGGTTATGTACTCATTAATATCAACAAATAGTTAAATAGTTGTAAAGAAGCAATATTATGTTATTACAGTAAATTCATCCAATATTGGTTTTAGCACAGTTCGATAAAGATGAAACAGACATTATTCACAAATCCTATGGCCTGTCACTATAGCCTACACAAAGATGAAGACATTTTAATAAATAATGTCAAACTGAACAGATCTTGAAATGACAGACAGAGTGGCCTAACCCAAAGGGAACCTGTCTCCTAGTCTTTAAGTAACCTAAGTGTGAGAAGTCATGTATACCATCTTTCTCTAAATTACAAGGGTAACCAGAATATACATTATGTTTTTGTCTGCAGGGCAATGGGCAGGGACAGCAATGTCATACTGTTGTCTGAATGTTTGTACTTCGTCACCATCCAGCCACACCAGCATGAGGTTCATGCCGTTTCTCGTTATTTCACAATAAAAGTTTTAAATGTGTGCCACAACTGAAAACCCGGCAAGCTGTGCAATGTCGTCAGTAACAAGGTTTCTGTTCACGAAAAACATAAACCGATTGAATTTTATCCAACTGTGTGAAGTGTACACAAACAACATAATCACTGAATGTGGAATGCGCCAATGGTGCATTAGGTTCAAAAGTGGCTGAACTAATGTTCATAATGAAGAGTGATGTAGATGACCAAGCACCATGGCTGATGAACTGCTTGCACAAATTTATGAAAGATTCAAGAAAACTGCCGATTCAAAATGATGGAGTTTTCATTCAGTTTTCCACAAATTTCACGAAGTTTGCTGCATTAAAGTGTTGCACAGAAGCTAGACTACCACAAATTTTGTGCAAGATATGAGGTTGTGACTAACTGTTTGAAGTCTCAGGTGGCAGAATTTTATGGCAATGGAATTTCATAGCTTGCTCATTGCTATGATATATGCGTAAATTTGTGTGGAGATTACACTGAAAAACAGTATTCAAGTGGCACTTCAAAGTGAATATAACATTTTTTTCCTACTTAGTTTTAATACCAAAACATAAATTACTTTCTGGATAGCCATTGTATGAAAATTTTGTTCTGTGCGTTATTGATTGTTAAATGTTTGTGGATCACATTTTCTGATCAGAAATTCAGAAAAAAATATTTACAATATAACTGTTACAAATTTTCAAAATACTATCTCTCTGAAAGCACGTCAAAAATGTCTCAGTCTGAACTTATTTAGGGAAGTCGCTGTACGCTGTGGTAGCCTCTTCATCGGATGAAAAATGCTGCCAATGAATGTTTTTGTTTGTCTTTACAAATAGGTATAAGTCACATGGGCCCAAGCCAGATGAATACGGTGGGTGCAATAACACTCACACTTTTAAGAAGATGCACAGGCTGAGGCGTTGATGTGATGGGGCAGATGGTGCCTACTCTTCCACTTTGGGTGCTATTTATTTATCATTAGGTAACACAAACAAAATATATATAGCAAGTTAACAGACGCTAATTCCATTCTTACTTGCAAAGCAAGATATGACAAATGTAAAATATTAAAAATGCTTAATAAAATAGTCCAAAAAAACTTGCAAAGAACTCATTTATTATATTTCTACTTACAACATCTTAAATGTTGAACAAAAATATGTTCCATTCATTACCTGCAATATTTTGTCATGCATCCGAAGGCCTGATTTAGCTGCAGGACTCCCTTCATGTACTTCTGTAACATATATGCCCTAAAAGTAAAAATTATTTAAATTAAGAGTCTTGAATTTATATATATGTGCTGTTTTAATGGGTTTAAATGTTAATTACAGACAGAATAAACAGCAACACAACATACAGTGATCTTTTGGTATTTTCATCATACATTGCAATAAAGGAAATAATGTGAAACAACCTCCTTCACTTCTGTTATGAGAAGTAATACACACTGAAAGCTTAATTTCTAAAATATTAATGTGAGGTGAGGGGAAAAGTTAGTTTCAACAATTTTGTGAAGATTTACCATACCCATGTCAACAGAATAAACACGTAACTATACACTGGTGTTCAAAATTAAAGCAACAAGTGGATATTTTGCAAGGCAAGTGGATATTTTGCAAGGTTGCATTTGTTCTGCCACAAAACAGTATAAACAGGTATAGCATAGTAGAAACGATGTACAGAATACAGAATGTAAACAACTGCAACGTGCTTAACGGAAGACAAAAATTTTCTTCGTTTTTTCCAACTTAAAAGATTTGCACACACATTCCGATAACTCGTGCTTAGTATGGGATGTGACCACCTCTGGCAGCAATACGGGCCTGACAACGTCAGGATATGCTGTGAATGAAGTTGTCATTCACGTTGAGGCAATAGCGCCCATTCGTCCTGCAGAGCTGCTCGCAAGTCTTGGAGAGTGGTTGGTGGATGCTGATGTGATGCAACCTGCCTCCCTAACACATCCCAGACATGCTCTATAACATTCAAATTGAGAGAGCAAGCGAGTCATGTCATAAATGCAATATCTTCCGTTTCCAAGAAAACATGAACAACCTGTGCCCTATGAGGTCAAGCATTATTGTCCAGCAGTATGAAGTCTAGGCCCACAGCATCTCGCAACAACTGCACAAGGTCCGAAGATGTCATCGTGATACCTGACATGAGTTAAACCTTGCTCATTCACCCGTACAGTTTCACGAAGAGCTGTTCAAGTGGTCACCGTAATCCTTGCCCACACAATTAGGGATACCCCTTGATATTAGTCTTTTTCCACAATTTTTGAGTCCTGCAATAATTTTCCATGTTCCTCCAGTGCGAATCCGTCGAGAATCGATCAAATCGGAACTCATATGTGAAAATAACATTGGCCCACTGTTCGACTGCCCACGAGGCATGTTGACGACTCCACTAGACGTTCTCTTCTGTGCAGATGCATCAGAGGTACACATACAGCAGGTCTCCGACAGTAAAGGGCCGCTCCACTGAAGCTTCCTGTACACCATTTGCCTCGATACAACACATCCAGTGGGTGCTGCGAGGTCAGATACCAGTTGCCATGCAGTACTAAGGCAGTACTGCCGTGTCCTTACAACCGAATAACGATCCTCTCTGATACTGCATGTGGTCCGTCCTGCACTGGTCTTCAGGATACAGTTTCGCTGTAAACTGTCACCTCATCCGAGAAACAACAGAATGATTCATATTATGCTATTGGACCACATCAGCTTGTGACTGTCCTCCCATTCTTCCTCCACCGCAGAAAGTCTGGTAGGTGGCTTCTCTATGCCTTACTGTAACATCTATGACTGGGTACACAGTGATTGTAGCTGTGGGATTATTCGGTAAACACTGCCCCATTTGATAGGGGCCCTGACATCATCATTGGCATGGTTGTCCGTCGACCGGAATGCCATCTTCCGTACAGAACACAATCATATGGGCATCTATTGGCAGTTTTTATGATTATATCGTGAATAGGACTGGGAAATAGTGGTTTGTTGCTTTAATTTTGGACACCAGTGTATATTAACATACTGAAGAAGGATACACATTAATATTAACTCACCACACAAGGCAAAATGACGGACTCTAATATTTTTTGTGATTTTTAATGTTGATTAATGTACAGTATTCACAATGCCAAACTATCAGAAACAAGTGATATCATGAAGTTAATTGCTTGATTATTCCCATGTTTTACCATTTTAATCATTATTGCAAAAAATAAATAATTCTTTCATTATGGTATTTGTGATAGTTTTACTCTGTAAGACACATTTATCACAGACATTTTTGGGGAAAATTGGTGCTCATGTCAAAAGGGAAACTGAGATCTATTGGGTTGGCACATAAGTTCATACATAGTATTTGCAATAGTTTGTAGTATTTGTCACAAATTTAATAAATACAACAGACACACACAACAGAGGCTTTAGTCATCAAAAACACAATTGTCCTTCACTATTTACAACAGCCTGCCAATGCTGTGGTAACTTCACAATTCCACAACCATAGAAATCACACAGTTTTGCAGCTAAGAACTCGCTGAGTAATGCTCGCAGAGTATGGGCAGGTGTTACCATGGAATAGCATCACTTCACACTGTGTTCCTGGTTGTTCTTGGACTGTGTCTGCACGGCGTCTCAGTTGTTGACAATAAATGTCAGTAGTGCTGGTTACAACTCAGGGAAGCAATTTGTTGTACACTGTAACATCACTGTTCCACCAGATGCATAACATGATCTTTTGTTGACGAGAAGCAGCTCTCTGTACAGGGAGCAGCTGCTTTGTTTGGACTCAGCCATTCCATTATTTTCCTTCTTTTAGCGTTAAGACGCAATTTCTTGTCACCAGTAACAATAGCGGATAAGAATGGTCAGTGTTGTTTATGAGCCAATTGATGACAAGCAAGCAGAGATGTACATGTGGACTTTGGTTTAGAGCATGCAGTACCCATACACCTGATTTTTTAACCTTCCTCATTTCATGCAAATGTCGCACGATGGTGGAATGATCACAGTTCATCACATTTGCTACTTCTCGAGTACACTAATGTGGATCATTCTTGATTAATGCATTTAAACGATCCTTATCAAACCCATAAAGTCTTTCTGAATGTGAAGAGTCACTTATATTTAAATGAGAAAACCATTTTCGTATCATGCTGTCAAATGGATTATCTCTATACACAGTGCAAATGTTTCTGGCTTGAGGGGCAGCATATCACTTTGGGGACAGTGATGCGTTACTCCCTCCATCTCTCTAACAGACGTTATTCTCTCCATCTCTCTAACAGACAAAGGATAGTCACGAGCAAGTGTTTACTTTGGGCCACATAATGTGTGCAAAATTTTGTTTCCTTTGTGTGTGTCATGAGAGTGAAAGTGGATGCAGCATATCTGCAAGGAAGAGGCGATGGGCACCTGGATTTCCTGCATGTGGAGGCACCTGTTCATTGGGAAAGTTATTCCATGAGAATGCTGTCCCACCTCGGAGATTCGCTGCGGGCCACAGAACCTTGCCATGCAAAAATGGTCGTGACATCACTTGTCAAGGAAGACTCATACAAAACAGGCAGAGCCAAATGACAAAGGCATGTACATGCTATGAGCTTTGTTAAGGCTATGCTGCAGTAGAATCTAACATGGAATGTAAAACGGAGCTAAAATACATGTACAATAAAGAAGCAGCGCATGAAATTATTTTGTAGTGATTGGTGTTTGAGATTTCCATCTGGCATGGACACAGCATCTTCGAGAACAGTCTGCTGCCTCAAGATAGAACAACTTGGTCCAGTCAAATAGTTAACAGAGCTAAGAAAAGGTGACCACAAAAAGCTGTAGCCTACACAGTCCACCTCCTTTCTGATGCCTGAACAATGGTACACACATTCCATTTCATTCTGGTGCCCTCTGAAACTGGACATTTGGATGGGTTTGTGTCAGCAAGTTAAGATGACTTTTTTAAAAAAAAAAAAGCTTTATTAAAACACAAATAAAGGACCAAAGAAGAAAAGTTTCGTTGGAACACAATGTCGTCATTCCCAGCAAAGGAGGCAAGAACATGGATTTGTGGGAGCATGTAAACTTACTGGTGCACTGCAAATGAAAAAATTCTACAAAAGCTAAATATGTTGAAGGGAAATTGCTGAATCCCTCAACAGCAACTCTATTAAAGAAGCTAATAAGCCCAAGGGTGGGAAAAACAACATGCAAGTTGGCAGTACGCTGTTATCATCTCCTTGGCACAGCTTCAGTGCATCTGCAGACAACTACAGTTGCGTCAGCAATGCTGATAATCCAGTGTTGGCCGCAGTTGTAGATGACTAGTCACTGACAATGAGGTCTGCCTCATCTGATGAATCAGCTTCTCACTGATGTCTCAAGGCAACAAATGCTGTTTTCAACGCGAGCTGTAGTTGAACCTATATATATTTTAAATTTGTGTGTGTGTATGTGTGTGTGTGTGTGTGTGTGTGTGTGTGTGTGTGTGCACGTGCGCTAGAGGAATCATAATAGCTTTGAGTGCTTCAGAAGTAGACGTCAAATCAGAACCTTGTGATACTGATTTGGTTAGTGCATGTCAGTAGTTACCAGAACGATCGAAAGATTTTAATAACAGTATTTAAAGAATGGAATGTCAACTATAAAACCTCAAAATTCTTGTATTAGTGACCTAAGAATTATCTTTGTCACAAACAAGTTGAGAGACACACATTAGGGAATCTTGACAATACTGCAATAAAAACATTAACCGGGGTCACATGGCGAGGTGCTAAAGAATGTGCTCTAGTACGAAAGGAGGTTGATGAACAATGTCATGAGGCAAATAATTAAATAATGAAAATGCAAGATTTTGCAGAACAGCAATTTGAAACAGTAAAGCAACAAATGGCTAAATGTTATGACTACTGAAGAAAAAGGCCCTTATTGTGTCACACATTCTACACTCTATAGATGAGTGGAGAAATGTTAGACAGCTTAGCAGGAAGTAAAGACTTGAGATGTGTCCATTGGCCAAATCCAATGGTGGATATGTTGCGTCATGTTGAGAGCACTGTAAATCATTCAAGATGTGGTGTGCCTCATGTTCCTAGTCAGAGGGCTGGAGAACCTGCAATTGCCGTACGTTAAAGGTTGAATAGCAGGCATTACGCCATTCTAGTTCTTGGTATTTATTTACTTTTGAGGACAGCATGCATATTTATGTAGTTATTTGTTTAGAGCTGCAGGAGAAGAATAGCATTGTGATGAATGTCTGTCCTGCATAATGTAAGCAAATTTCTTTTTCCTGCTGCAGGAAATTTAAATATTAAACAGAACATAGACAGGTATGGACAGAGACAAAGTTTAAGTTCGGTATTGAATTAATTCTTTATAGGTGCTAAAGCATTACTGCATGTTAAATCACATAAATACAACTATAAAACCTCAAAATTCTTATATTAGTGGCCTAAGAAGCAAACTGCCTTTGATAAAATCAAGTTTAGAGACACACATTGGGATTTAATACTAACAAGTAAAATTAAGAGATGTAATCGATGTTCAGTTCTGTCAGCTGTTGCTGAAGATTTGTAGTGACTATACAATCTCTGATTTGGTACAACCACATGTGAAGTATCAGTTAGAAATATCCTCAAGAGTGATTTTAGCGCGACTGCTTAATATATTTGGGATTTACTGTGATTAAGTACTGGTAAAAGGATTATGGATCTGTGGAACCCTATTATTTGATAGAGAAGCACTAAAAATAAAAGACCTAACCTCTCAACCACTGGGAACCAGCTCTATGAATAAGTTTAACATTAAAAAAGTATGTGATATCAAAGTTTAAGTATTAACAATGTCAAATTTTAATCCTGCCACTGTACCCTGGATGTATGTTTAAATAAATATATATTTTCAGCTGTGCATTCCTAGGGATATGAAAAAGCCTGAATGTTACTGACATCACATAAAATGCAGGAAGGGTGAAGCAATCCAAATTAGTGAAGATGGTGTATCTATATTCGAGCTTACTGTACCGCAACACCTGGTGGAACTCTCTTGAGCAGCCATAGTGGATGTGCAAAGCTAAAGATGGAGAAATGAGTTCTAGATGCCAAAAGGAGTAGGTTTTGTAAAATGGAATGTAGACAGAGACTTCATATGGCAAGGGATAATGATGCTCTATATTTCTGTAAGAAAAGGTGGAGTGAACCAAAAGAATGGCCTGCACCACCAGCGCAGTGCAGGAAGGAATAAGGGGACACTATCTCTGTAAAGAATGTAAGTACGTAGGGAGTGTCTTTCTGCAATAAGTGGTGTATTTGCCAGTGTTTATAAGGATAGTACCCACTGTTAAATTTTTATTTCATTTTTTAGTCCAGAGCTGACAAGTGGTCTCCCAGGCTCATCTCAGACTTGTCCACCAATATTACTGGCAAAGAATCCGAATCCCTACCAACCTGATTAAGGGTATTAAAAAGGAGTGTTGCACCCACTATTCAATGGACTTCAATTAAAATGGAGAATAAGGCATGGGAAAAAATGGGATATCACATTTAAGAGCAACTAGAACAAAAGAAAACAAGGAAGACCAACACAGCTGACAAGGAACGTAGGGATGAGTGTCCCACAGACAAAGCATGTGGCACGAGACTCCCTAATCACCCTGGCCCCACCTCGAAAGTAGTTTAAAACATTATACCTGAGAATAAAAACCACTTTCACGGAGAAATTGGGGAACCATTTCAACTATCTGTGAGATGTCCACCAATATTAGAGGCAAAGAATCCAGAAGGTCATGTTTATCATGGAGAGCCAGACAAAGGGAGCATTCCACCAAGGTGTGAGGCACTGTATGTAAGGCTCCTTAAATAAAACTATGGGTTAATTTGGTATGACCAATGCGGCGGCAGCATAGGACAGTGAATTCCTTTCACGAGAAAATGAATGAGAAGTGTCATACAACAGTAATCCTGAACATGAGGCGGAATTTATTTGAAGACGGAGTAGATCTGATCAATAACTTGGAGACAGCTCATTGAGTTACCATAAATTAAACCGCACTAACGGAAGATCAGTTTAATAAACAATATGTCTCTTTTAATGGCTATTTGCTCTGCCATAAAAACACAACAAACAAAGCTTGTTCCTGACCAGTGAGAGATGTAAAAGCATACTACATCCCATTCATGATTTTACGCTCTGATAATCTTGAAGACCTGAGAGAAACAAATGGCAAATGGTCATGGTGTTGGCTGAAACTTTAGGTCTTTGAAACAGATTGGTCCAGAAACTGTTGGATGCTGACTGTATCAGTGAGCAAGAGTTGATACCATTGGAACTGAGGAGGGAAGACCCCTGCTTCAGGAAGGAGGCTATCTATAGGACTAATCTGGATGGCATCATTGGCCAGACTTACTCTACGATGATGGACTGGACCCAATAATATCAAAGCTGAAAATGCACTGAGCCATTAAACCCGGGAACCATAGTCGAATTGGAATAAGATCAGGGCCCTTAAATATAGAGGAGAGCATGGCATTCTGCACCCTAGCAAGTGTGGGCAAGGAGGTAGAGTGAAATAAGCTTTCACCACAAGCAGTTAGTATTTAATTGACTTATACGGGACAGCCATTTGACCTTCTTTTTTAATAGGAGCCGCAGAAATCAGGACTGTGTAATAATGTTCCAGCACTGAATAAAAGTTCTGAGTCACGGTGACCAAGGTATGATGACAGAAACGCATGACTAGCATTTTCATATTGGAGAAACGAAATCACGGAAAAGCGTCTCAGTGGAGTTCTAAGTGTACCAAGAAGAAATATGCACAAAGTACTGGTGTTTAAAACATCGCATCAGAGGTGGGGAAATTCAGTTTCACACTGCAATGGTAACACATAGATTTTGACCTTTTTTTAAAAGCAAATACCCCTCAAAAACAAGGATGAATGTGCTGGTGTCTAGCTCTGTTATCCTGCAGGCCTCAATGCACATGACATTCAATGTGGATCCCTCGCCTCTCCAAGTGTTCATATATTTCTTCATCTATCTGCGGCATTATATCCCAATGAAAAATTAATCATACTACGTTGAAACATTCTTATTGGGCATGACAGTAACAGGTACTACCCCACCACAATATTATTGCACTTGGCCTCCCACGTAATGGTGTTACAGTAAACACATACAGTGGTGACTACCAAAAATGCATTGCACTGTGAATGATTTCAAAACAGTTCTGCACACCCCGTCAAGTGATTTAGAGTGTCTCCATGAAATGTCACAATAAAAAGTAATGATCAGCTGAAAAAAGCACCTTCACTCCCAGGTGCAATAATATTGTAACCGACTAATACATCACCATGTTGTTTACAATGTTTACTGATACCTGGTAAGATTTTCTGTCTAATTAAAATGGAACCACTTTGAAATTTGCAAATGGAAGACAGTTTGCCAATATATATTCAATATTCTCCACAAAAAGCACTGGCTTAGTAGAGAAACCTGTATCTGGGTGCCAACCAGAAACTTAGGTAGCTTGATTTTCCCCCCACCCATCTCATAGTGAAGGAGGGAAAATTCCTTGAGTCATTATCTATTGGCACTAAGCTGTGATGTGTCTAACGAGATTGCCAGGTCCTTGTGGTCACTAGCTTAACTTTGGTCATTTCATGATGCCACCTACTCTAAACTAGGTCTCTCTCCATAGACACCACCCAGCCAGAGCAAAGGCCACAAGTCATGACGGCCAGTGCTCCCATATGGGCCAGAACCACCTCCTCAGCATGCACAATGAGGTGGCTTATTCAGGGGGCCACCACTGTTCGAGTACCAGACAACACCTCACATAGACTGGCTACCATGCTGAGTACTGAGAGCGACGTTCTCTGAATCCGTGAAAAATTTTGTAAACCTCGGGACCAAATGCAAGTTAACCTAAATATGTGGTGTAAAATAATGAAACAATGCGGGTGAAGCCAGAATCAACATACTATGAACAAACTATGGTGTCAGCTGGCAAACTGCCCAACAAAGTAAGTCGGGAAAAAGATACAGTCAAGATACAAGTCAAATCATCATTATTACTTGTCTATACAAATAGCCCCCTGCTCTGTTAGCACTGATGATAGCCACATTATGGTTGAAATCTAGATCTGCAGTAAACAGATTATTAGTCCCTGATTCTGTACATTTTCTCAACTTAAATAAACGCAGTCACTAAGCACACCCATTCTGTATGGAATCAAACTTGATAAGAGGGATTGAGGCACTGTTTGGTACTGATTCTGTTCTTTCCATTTTCCCTTCTTTCTTTTCCACAATAATGTCAACATTTGGGTATATGGAGAAAAGAAAATCATCTAATGCAAGTACAGGATTATTCAGAAAAAAGAAGCAGATTCAGTGGATTTACTTCCAACAAACCACAAAAGATACAAACACAACTAAAATACTCCTAGACAGAAATGTTTCATGTGTTGCAATTAGCAACATTAGAAGCCAATGTTAATGTGCAACATTCAATTTGCAAAAATTATAATAATAAGTGCCTCATCTTGGTCTAATTTATGAGTGGCATCGGAAGTTCATAGAAGATGGTTGCATTGCAAGCAGAAAAGCACAGGATGTCCACAGACATTGGACGAAATTGTTGTGTGTAATCATGCAACTTATGAAAGGATTCCTATAAAATCCATAACACGAGCAAGCAATAAATTTAAAATATATTAACAAAAAGTACGGCAATTTCTAAAACATGACCTTCATCAGAAACCATACAATCTGCAGTCATTGCAGGCACTGCACCCTAACAACTACACCTACAGTTATGAATTTTGCACTGGCATTCTAGAGCATATGGGAGAGGATAGATTTTCTGAATGATTAATTTTTTGTATGAATCCATTTTTCATCTTCCTGGTACAATTAATCACCATAATGTTCCATTCTGAGTGAATGAAAATTTGTTCAATTTTGAGTGAATGAAAATTCCATTGCAGTTATCAACACAAAAGAGACTGGTTATTTCCCCAACTTCAAAGTGGTTCATGAAAGTTCATCTTCTTGCAAGACCCATGTCTCACATTACTAAATAACAATATTCCGGACATTGCGTTGGAAAAGGATGTACAGATCAATTTTTCAATTGTGACGCCCCACCTCATCTGACCTTACCTCTTTGATTTGCATTTGTGGGGTCTTCACAAAAGACTTGTGTTTTTTCCTAGTTATGCCAGCAACTCTTCTAGATTTGCGACATTGAATTGTTAGAGTTATGAATTCGATGACAAGAGACAAGCTGACTCGTGTGTGGCAAGAAATGAGCTATGTATATCTTTTTGAATTTGGAATGAGATTTTCACTATGCAGTGGAGTGTGCACTGATATGAAACTTCCTGGCAGAGTAAAACTGTGTGCCGGACTGAGACTCGAACTCAGGACCTTTGCCTTTCATGGACAAGTGCTCTCGTTTCTTCTAGGAGTGCTAGTTCTGCAAGGCTCACAGGAGAGCTTCTGTGACGTTTGGAAGGTAGGATACGAAGTACTGACAAAAGTAAAGCTGTGAGCACGGGGTTTGACTCGTGCTTGGGTAGCTCATACACCCTTTTGTAGCCTGTGAGACATATATTTTTGAAATCTAATTTTCCTTTTTGAATAAGCTTGTACAACAATTCCAGAAATGGCGAACACTACAGCATGTTCTACTTCATTGCAGAGTACTGATAACGAGATAGTAACAGGAGGAATGCTTATACAATTGGACCTAAACACTGCTACAGGTGACTCATTCCTCAAAAGCCCATACACATATCACCTCAGTATAGCTCTGTACATACCCTAAACTGCTACAAATGTGTAGAATAATCCACAGGCAATGTATAAATAAGTACATATTGAGCTACTAGTTGAAGATAAATGGTAGCTATTTATTTTTAAAACAGCAGCTTTTTTTCTGAAGTAGGCTAGTGACTTTCCTGCTACTGATCTCATGTAGAATTAAGCAATGTAATAATAGTTTTATTATTAACTCATTGCCCAAACTTACTTTCTAAGAGTAGTTTTTCTTTTATTTATGTTTACTTAGTTACTTATTCCAGATCCCTGAAGATTCTGCTTCTTTTCAGCATCTAAAAACACAGTGAATGAAAGCTTATCACACAGAGGTAGCCATTTTTCAATGTACACTGAAAATCTGAAAATTACCAATGTGTCACTGGATAAATGTATGTTTACAAAAAACTGAAAGGTTGGCAGAGAAGGCAAAATAAACATAAAGGAAGTTGCCTGTTGGTGAAAAGAAAGCTGTAGGTCCTTGTGCTGTTCAGTTCCAATATATTAAATGTTACAGAAACCATGGAATAATGTAAATATTCCAAACACAAATGTTTCAGCACTTCTTTCCTTTGGGAGGTGTGTGTAAATCTGATTTACGAGTAAAGTTAAGGACACAAGACCACGGCATTTGGACTAAAATTTTTCCAGATAGACTATGAAAGATCACAGCCAATTATCTTCATATTGACAATATTTCTATACCACTGAATCTTTGGTCCTTTTATTTCAAAACCCAAGTGTAAGGGTTCCCCAAATTATTAAATACTGTCCAAAGGTCATTGCCCACATGGCAATGAGCATGACAGTAAGGAATGAGAGATTATACATCTTGCTTAGTTTGTAAAACCATAATAAGAACAGCATTTAAGAAAGCAACCTTTGAATCCACGACAGAGGTATACAAACCTGTACAGTAATAAAAAAAAAGTGATAGGTCATACTGACCATATGCTGATTAGCTGTCAATATACTGTAATATAATATGAAGACAATGTCCACTATGAAATACTAAGGTTTAATGTCCACCGAACAACACTAACATTAGAGATGGGAGCACAAGCTCAGATTAGGAAAGGATGAGGAAGGAAACAGTTCATTTTCTTCTCAAAGAAACCATGCTGAAATGTGTCCTAAGAAACTTCAGAAAACCCTGAAACACACATATCTGGATGGCTGGACAGAAGTTTGAAGCACCATTCTTGCAAACAGGAGTTTAGTGTCTTACCACTATGCCACCTTGTTTAATTCAAACATGAATACCGTATGATGTTTATATGAGCTTTTTAGGAGTTCAACAGATCCCATCAATCAGGTGAACCTTCAGTGATGTTGGGGAGTCAGGTAAAAGTGCATGGTAAAAGTCTATATATCTCAGAACCAGTGGCATACTAGGCCTACATGTTTCATGTAGCAATGGTGTCAGCACTCACTGTGAGGTATGGCGCAAAGGAAAGAGGATGTGTCCAGCTGGTGGGTCAACACAGTCAATGAGACAGCAGCTGACAGATGATGTGTTTCAAAGGAATACAGTCACAACATTCTAAAGTCGGTATATCACAACCTTTAAAATCTTAATATTTTCAGAAGAAACGAGCACATAAAAATAAATTTTTTCGACTACCAAGATTTCTGATTTAATTTACGCTGTGATATTATGTCAACCTAACCAATCCATGACATATTCAGAGAAAAACAGTCATATCTTTCTAACAGCAGCGAAGGAGAGAACAGTTTCTACTCCGGCAGTAGAAATTTATTGCCTCTTTATTCCATCTCTTCTTTGGTCATGTGAATGTATCATCCCACTACCTACGCAAAATTGACTTGCTGCCAACTTACAAGCAGTAAAGAAACACTGCTATTAGTGCTGCTGGCCCCAATCTAGACTTTAACAAAAATGTACTTATGGTATAGCCAGTTTGTTTGTTGTCTGCTGAGTTTGAAACTATTGGTGCAATGAATGATGCAAAGTCAACGCAATAGACTGTGGATTGGCTGTCAGTAGCCAGTCAGAATACTCATTCGTAATTCCCTATGTTTCATATGTAAAGTTAGCTGGAATTTTGTTACACTAGGTTAGAATTTAACCAAATCGTCAGAATTTTCAGCAAAATTGAAAATAAGACATACAAGTTGGTTATTGCAATGATGAACCTATATCTTGGCTATGCCACAGATTAGATTAGACTCAGTTTTCATTCCATAGTCCCAAAAAGAGATAATTCTCGCAGGTGTGGTACAAGTCATATAGTATAAATTAATAAACATAAAACATTTGAATATAAGACTCACTACCCTGATCATTTGTCAAGAGTGTGTCAAAATATGTGAATATGTTATGATAAACTGGAACTGCTAATATTTACAGAAATAATACACTGTTAGAATGAAACATATTAAATTTACATACTAAACTTATCATGCACAAAATACCTAATCTTGACTGTTGTGACCAAGTGCTTCAAATGGGTCTAAGCACTATGGGACTTAACATCTGAGGTCATCAGTCCCCTAGACTTAAAACTACTTAAACGTAACTAATCTAAGGACATCACACACAACCATGCCCAAGACAGGATTCGAACCTGCGACCGTAGCAGCAGCACGGTTCCTGACTGAAGCGCCTAGAACCGCTCGGCCACAGCGGCCGGCACCAAGTGCTGTCAGAACTGAAATATAACAGACATTTTTACTTAAGCCGGTCTAATAGTCCCTGTTACGATATTAGTCTATAGAGTAGAAGGACTTGGTTATAAAAAAAGTCTTTCAAACTCTGTTTAAACTGTGCCTTATTTCAACCCAAGTTTTTAATGGTTGTCCACAATTTACTGGCAATGTCTGTTCCTGAATATTGGACCTGTTTTTGGACCAAGATAACTGAGTGTATATCTTTATGTAGTTGTTCTTGTTCCTAGTACTGATACTGTGTTTTGAACTATTGGTTGGAAATGGAGACATAATACTTGCTAAAAATTTCTTTAAGGAATATATAAACTGAGAAGCAGTGGTCGCAATACCAAGTTCCTTGAACAGATTTGTACATAATGTTCTTGAATTTACATCACAAATGAGACTTTTTGTTAGCTTGGTTTGATGAATTACCCCAGAATATGATCCTATATGACATAACAGAATGGAAGTAAGCAAAGTGTGCAAGGTTTTTTATATTTATATCTCCTACATCTGACATTCACACTGCAAATAAAGACTTGTTTAGGCGCTTCAGCAATTCTGTGGTATGCCCATCCCAACTGAATTCATCACTGAGTTGTAATCCCTGAAATCCAGTAGTTCTGATTGCTTACTGCATACTATCACTTTATTGGGTGTGACCAATGGAAACAAACTACTAACAGCAGCAAGCATTGAAAGAGCATGGTACACAGTAAGTACACTACAGCCAAGGGTGACGTTAATATTGATAATAATAAACAAATCGCAACAGGCAACAGCCTAATCCTTGAAAGTAAGATGATAATGATGATGATTAATTGAAAAGCAAATCAATTAAATTTACACTCTACACAGAATACTGCTAGTAAATTATCACTATAGTGCTAGGCACTACTTGTGCTTATGCCAGCTACATATAACATAGTAGATAACAAACCACACCGCTACTCAGTTGTAGCAAATAGCTGCTGTATATCTTCTATCATTAAGTTTAATATTTATTTGATTACAGTCATGGTTCTCAAAGTAAGTGGTTACTGAGATCTGTAACACCAGCAGCTAACATGATTGTTATAAGCTTTTAATGTCCCTTCCCTAGACCATTAGAGAGTAAGTGCTTGGACAGGGATGGGGAGAGAAATCCGCTGAGATCAAATTTGTGGAAGTCCCCTGGCAATCACCCACAACTGTTTTGGGAAGTCTTAAAAAAAAGGTCAATACAGAAGGGTGGGGGTTCAAACTCTGTGCATGCAATGCAAGTACTGTGTCTTTACTGCTAGAAATTGTTGTGTCTGGGTTGCTGAGGATGATTAGGCCCTATGAAAATGACAGGAAACGAACAGGAAAAATGGTCACTGGAGCAGACTAATTAGATAAGCACTAGAATGATATGATAATTATTGTTACTGTATACATATTCATTTTTCTGGTGAGGAAACATCACAAAATTAATAATGTGTCGGAGACGGAGTTAATTATGGTACCTTCCAAACTTTTTCTAACAAATTGTCTGCAGAAGTTTAACAATGAGGCCACTTCACTTCACACTGTGAAGAAACAATTTTGGTGAAACTGTAAATGGGTGAAAAGTCCTTCTTTAAATTTTGATGTATCCCACAATGTTATTGCTTCATTTAAAAGAATTATCTTTAAAAATATTCTTAATTACTCCATACACAATTCTATAAGAGGTCACAAAAGTGAGCCAAATATAATGTAGACAGAGAATGTAAGTAAGAATATCATATTCATTACACAATTAAAATACATAAGAGATTTAAGTGTGATTCATAACACTTACCACCAAAATAGTATAATATATCCATCTTAAACAACAGCTAAAACACAGTAAAAGGTTACTTGCATAATAATGCACATGGGGACAACTAATATGCCTAATGGTAGGCGTAATATTTATTTCCAAGCATTACAGTTTATACTGAACTGATTTGAAACTCGTCAGCCTAATTGTTGGTATTTCAATGTAACACTTTACTGACTACAAAGGGGTGAGGAGGAATAAACGCAACATGCATCAATGCTGCTGTGACCCTCTCTGGAGTTTGTATGCTTTTCAGTGCATGCAATGATATGAAACTGAGTGTTAGGTAATCACATATTCCCATCTGAACACTTTTACGAGAACCCATAGCATTCTACATAAACTGTTAGAACAACAGAAGCATCAGTAAACGAGAAAAATATTTCCGACACCAGCCAACGGAACGTTGTTTCACATTCATGTTAAAGTAAATTGCTAGATATGTAACAATCACATACATAATCCGTGTATCCTTGCGGGCTTTTCCTGTAGTCTTGGTCTATGCCTCCACCAATCTTGAAACCGCATTTTAATACTTCCCGACCTTCACTGTCTATTCCAGGTTCCTTATGCAACGTTATGGGAATCTGAAAAATATTAGTAGGAAGATCACGACACGTTAGAAGACGGCTCCCGATGCAACAATTTCACAGTGTCCCAAACATCTGCTACATAAATAATTTTCAATCTACGACATAAAATGCTAGCAGCATTTAATATTCCAGAACACGCAGCTGACATACACTAAGGCATTCCATAGCAGTTCCCGCCTCATGCTGAAATGCCATTTTGGCGCACATTGCATAGCCTGATTTAAAACAACTCTATAAAGAAGACTGTGTTAAATTTCCTCAACGCTGCCCTCAGCAAAAATCTAACCACCAACCACGAAAACAAGCACACAGTGTTAACACACACAATTCACAGCTACTTCGCAGCAGTACAACGCCCATCTGACAAAGATAACACAACAGTGTATGTCATACGCGCTTCTCCATAAACGAAACCGATGAATCATCGGAAGAACCTCGTTTAAGCGCCCATACGCTCTCGTACAGACAACATATAAAACTAGGCCATAAGGGAAAAAAAAGAGAAATTTTGCTGTCGTTCTGCTACAAGTGCGCTTCATTTCTACAAAGCCGTCTAGAGGTACTGTATAAATGAAGAAAAATTGACTTACAAGCGTAATTCGGGGCCTAAAAACACTAAATTACGTTTCTGTAACAATACTTAATGATTTTTCTTGGAAATGTTAATAACTGTATATTGTTGTCAAGCATACAACGCGAGAACTTACGATTTGTGTCTAAGTAAATGTATGACGTGAGTTGGCTGTGAACTTTCATTACAGTGGCGCTCTTTCCAAGGGGGTACAGTTTAGAAAATCCGTTTGCAGGTGAAGGTGTGTTTAAAACAGGTTTCAGAATAACACATTTATTTGTATGATAAACCATATGATAGTGGGCTTACTGTCACACATGCCTCGAGGAGCCACACGCATCTTTAATATTAATAAACAATTCTTTGTATTTTTTGCCATCTGTTTCTCGGTCTTTATTGAAGCCTATTTCGCCCTTAGTTGTCCCACATATTTTCAATCAGACTAACAGTTTACACCTCATTTAAAATATTTGCCTTATTCACGAGTTACATAAACATGTAGTCATACTTACGAGGGTACTACAAAAACACTAGAAATCAAGATAAAGTGGTAACAAAAATAATTAAGATTTTCATAATCACAGTTTTCTATAGAGACAACATGAAAACCAGCTACCACTCTCTTCATGTTTAATTGTTTGCCAATATTTATTCAGAGATCTGAAATATATAACAAAATATTTTTCATGTAGCTACAAGTAATGATTTTGTATGACAATATACTGTACCAGACAAAATAAAATATATTGGAGCTACGATAATTCTTATACAGGATGAATGTTATTAACGTTTAAAAAGCCCCGAAGCGACGTAGATGATGCTGAGAATAGTAATTTAATATAAAACACATGGAGTCACAAATACCGGGAAATCTCACAAAATTGACGACAAAATAATGATGAACGAGGCCCACGAGAATGACAGGCCGCGGTGCGTACGTCGCGAAGATAGGCCTGAACTCGCCCGCTCAGCTCAGCTCAGCTCAGCAGACGAAAGGCGTGTCGCGTTCCCACTGTGCGTTAGGCTCGCGGCTAACTATTGCGTTCTTATTGTGGAAGAAATACGTCTTCTATGTTTATCATGTTTTTACTGAAGATCGATCAGGAAAGAACACATAACACAGGTAGTAATTACACAATAATAACCAATGGAACGTCAGAAAACTTGGGTAGAACTCCCCAAAAACGTTCTGTGAAATTTACAACGTAACAATTATATCGTAGCACATCGTTTAAAAGTCATGGAACGCTCGCGCGCCAGCCGTCGTATTAATGTAGTGTATTGTATCATGACGTATCTTTTGTGGGGCCCCTGGAGGCCTCGTGAGAGCAGGGAACCTTGCTAGCAACTTAGAGTACCTGTCGTCTGCAGCCTGGATCGCCTTGGCGTCGTTAAGTTGCGGCGTGGCGCCAGAATCCAGCGGTGGACAGCCCTGTGACTGTGTCTAGCAGCCGAGCGTTGGCGATTCAGGCATCAGGCGGTAATGCGCCAAGAGGTCTGCGTCTATGAAGTTCCACGCCAAAGAATGTTTCAGTCCGAGGTCTAGTTCCAAATGATGTACTCCGTAAGGCGTGATCGCAGAATTATTAGTGACCGACAGTTGAAATGCGGCGGCCGGACGGTATTTAAGTAGATTAACGTCTGGTAGAATGCTGAGGTCTGACACGGTGTCGATCAAAAACTTTCGGTCTGTCTTGCGGTCTGTTACGAGTAGACGTACAGGCGATCTGCCCAGTGCGTTTACTTCCGTGTGATGTTCGTTGCTGGTATATGCACAAGGCAGATTACATTTGCGTGCCTGTTCTCCATATCGCAGGTGATACCAACATACGTTAGTAGGCGACGCGTCACAAGAGGTGTGCGCGCGCGGTAAAGAGCTGCTTCGGGATCTCCATTGGAACTTTCCATTAACGTTCCGGTCATTCATTTGTCTACTGAGGGCGTCGACCTTGCTTAATAAGTTCTCGTTCAGCAGTTTGTTAGGCCGTGTCCTACGTGAGCGACAGAAGCGAGCGACAGTTTCAGGCGACAAAGCACAACCACAGGTGTAGTTACGGAAATGTCCTAAGTGAGCGACATCTGTGTCGCTGCCTGTCTCCCACTGCAACTGGCGACGTTTGAATTCAAACGTGTCTGAATCTTGTCGCTGCACACGCGCGACAGAGAGCGGCAGCCACGTGTTTTCTCGTGGAGCGGACGCGACAGGAGCTATGAAATACTTAACATCCGATTTTAAGAAAACTATTCGGTGAAAATATAGATTCTTCCGCAGCCTAGATATCGTTAAACAATAAAGGTCTGAATTTATTTTCGTTATTCGTCATAGTTACTGTGCTGCACGAAATTGAGTACATGGCTGCATGAAATTTTTAAGAATTTGCAGAGGTAAAATCACATTGTGTAGACTTTCCGTATAGATCATTTAAGGTCATACATTATTGCATATGAAATGTACACAATACATCTAAATTGTATTTAAAGTTGAGAGTGGAATGATATCTCTTTTCATTCTTGAGATATTGGTTGTTATATCCGCGGACGTGTCGCTCGTGGCTCGTCCGAACCTTTCCTGCGCTTCGGGAATCAAGTGGTCGTAAAAATCGTCGTATCTCATAAAAGGTTCAAGATATCGAAACGACGAATCTTGGAAATGACAGCACACAGAAATGTTTATTTTATTGTATGATTAACACTCGATACGGTTTTGTAAACGCGTGAGCAGTGCGAAAACAAGATTCCCTATAACTTACACTATGAGGTTTTGTCCAAATTTTCATAGCCAAACAAAGGGAGAGAAACAGGTAAACAGTGTATCAAAGTGACCAGCATGAGGTCTAGTTTGGCATGAAAATATTTAACTGCTTGAAAGTAATCAGGGTAATTAACGAAAACTTAATTAATAATCTGAGGAAAAATTTAAATATTTCTCGAAAAGCTGCTGTAAATTAAATGTCAGTGATTTCATCTGCACATTTTGAACATAAAAAGATACATTTGTGTGGTATTTAAAGGTCAAAAAGGCTCCCTGCGAATCAGGTACGTTAGGAAGGCAAGCGAGGAGTCAGTAAGATCATGCTTTCTGAATAAAACTTGAAATCAAAAAATGAAAGAAATCAGTCAAATATTTTATGAAATGATTTGTGGAAAAGAAATAAGTATTGATGCTCGAAATCATGAACAGCAAATGAGGTGCACCAAGCGTTTCCCTAATATTTTTTATTTCATACTTTTAGACAAATCGGTTAAAAGTCATGGAACGCTTGCGCGCCACGGAAAGGAGTAAGTACATGTCAGCACTCCTCGCGGCCGCCACGCCAACTTCGTTGACACTTGCGTTCCGTCAGCTGATCGCTGCTACCAGCCGCGCGACCGCCTTTATACTGATTAACAGCACCACAACAAAATTTAATTTAAGATCAGGACTAGATATAAGTTGTATAAAGGCTTGTTTATAACATTTAGTCTCTTCTGCTTAACAGTCCTCATTTGATACAAGATATGGTGCCTTATGTAACTGATAATCATTTTAGCATGATTTTAATTGTTTTGTACCCATTACAAATTATAAGTAGGCCTATGGACTTCCGATAATTGTAGGACTAGTAACAATAAGACTCCATAACAGCGGATTCCAGTAAAAGATGCAATTCTCGTTCGTACATACACACCTAGTTACGTGTTAACAGGTGTAGAAACGTATTTGTTCGCTGAGTTGAGCAAGTGCAGGCCTACCTTGGTTACGGAAGCTAAGCGACCTGACTTGCTCGTAGGCCTCGAATGTTGAACATGTAACGTCTTAGGATAGGTTAGATTAGGTTAGGCAAATCAAGTACCTCGTCACACTTGCATCGATTGGGCTTGTCGATCCTACCTTCACAGGTAGGGAGCAGTGCTACATAGCTCTCCGCTAGACTCCTCTGTTTCCGAACACGTTTGGTAAATGTAATCTGTTATAAACATAGATGTTACAAAATTATTGTCCTCGCTGTAACCAAGCAAAAGCTGTTCTTATTTTGTACTTCTTTCCTTTTGTCCTTTTTTTGTTTACAGACTGTATTTAGTAAAGAAGAAGTAGGTCATTTACCGGTATCCATCCCATTCGGACGTTTTAACGCAAAATGATAGGTTTTGGTCTTACTGTACTCTGCAGTTAATCAGCGGAGACCACGAGACTGATTAATAAAATAATGAATATCACCTCAATATACACACAGTCGCCTAACGCATTGCCATGCAGTACTGCTTGCCAGACGCAAGACTCGAATCCTGAGCCACACACGGACGTGATTACTTGACTTGGGTTGGGATTACCAGGTTCGGCAGACCGATTGGCTTCACCGCCGCCCGTGCGGCGAGTTACGTCATCTGGTGACATCACATGTTCAATATTTTTCATCCCCTTTTGGAGTATTTCCCGACATTCGCTGCTCCATGTGTCTTATATTAAATTATTTATCTCAGCGTCATCTACGTCGTTTCGGGTTTTTTTAAGCGTTAATAAGAACCAGCCTGTAAGTAAGTTCCTGTGACAACTATAATTCTATCTTCCACCAACAAAAATGAACTTTCCATGCCATCCAAGGATCTAGAGGCCAATGTTTACATCTTCACAGGTACTTTGCAAACTACTGTGAAGCGCATGGCAGAGGGTATTCACCACAGTATCATGTACCGAGTGATCAAAAAGTCAGTATAAATTTGAAAACTTAATAAACCACGGAATAATGTAGATAGAGAGGTAAAAATTGACACATATGCTTGGAATGACGTGGGGTTTTATTAGAACAAAAAAAAACAAAGTTCACAAAATGTCCGACAGATGGCACTGGACAGCAAAACGTCAGTGACTGCACATGACAATCTTGCATAAAAGGAGTTGTAATGAGAGAGAGAATCAGATGTGCCAGCAGTCGCAGCATGTTGACGTTACCTGAAAAGGCGCTTTTAGTGAAGCTGTATTATCAGAATGGGCAATGTGCTAGTTCAGCGTTACGATCCTATCGCTATAGGAAGGGGATTCGAACGGGTAAAGGTCCGTTGACAAATGAAGCTGTGGCGAGAATGATTTCGATGTTCAAAGCCACGGGTTGTTTAGACGATAGACCCCGTAGTGGCCGACCGAGCACAAGGCGTAATGCTGCTGAGACAGTTCAGGAAGAAATGGAGACCTGTAGCGGGTTCGTCTACTGGTATGCACGGGGAAGCCAGAACTCGTGCAGTCGCATGTCCATACACTACTGTTTGGTTGTCACTGAGGCGTACCTTCCGATGTTATCTGTATAAAATCCATCGGCATCATGAACTATTACCTGGCTATTTAGTGAAGCGGAGAGCATTTGCGGTGTGGGCGTTTCAAAAGATGGCGGAAGATGACGACTGGTTGAGTAACGTGTTGTGGACCGTCAAAGTTCATTTCACGCTCCGAGGGTCTGTCAACGCCCACAACTGCAGAATCTGGCATACCGAAAATCCTAGAACTGTCGTGGAAACTCCATTGCATGACGAGAAAGTCAGGGTATGGGTTGGATCTACCACATCTACCGTTATCGGACCTTTTTCTTCGAGGAAATGCGTGATTCTGGTTTTGTAACTGCTACCGTGACAGGTGAGAGGTACGCCGATATGTTACAGAATCGCATCAGGCTGGCTGATAAACACCTGCTGGAACGTACGATGTTTATGCAGGATGGCGCTCCACCCCATATTGCTAGACGCGTGAAAGATCTCTTGCGCGCGTCGTTTGGTGATGATCGTGTGCTCAACCGCCACTTTCGTCATGTTTGGCCTCCCAGGTCCCCAGACCTCAGTCCGTGCGATTATTGGCTTTGGGGTTACCTGAAGTCGCAAGTGTATGGTCATCGACCGACATCTCTAGGGATGCTGAAAGACAACATCCAACGCCAGTGCCTCACCATAACTCCGGACATGCTTTACAGTGCTGTTCACAACTTTATTTCTCGACTACAGCTATTGTTGAGGAATGATGGTGGACATATTGAGCATTTCCTGTAAAGAACTTCATCTTTGCTCTGTCTTACTTGGTTACGCTAATTATTGCTATTCTGATCAGATGAAGCGCCATCTGTCGGACATTTTTTGAACTTTCGTATTTTTTTGGTTCTAATAAAACCTCATGTCATTCCAAGCATGTGTGTCAATTTGTACCTCTCTATCTACATTATTCCATGATTTATTCAGTTTTCAAATTTATACTGATTTTTTGATCACCTGGTATTTCAGTTGCGTATGGGGAACAGTATGAATGACTCCTTAAATACATTTGCATGCACTGGAATTCGTCTGATATCGTCTTCACAGTCCATATGGCAGTTATATGTAGAGGCTGCAGCATCTTACGTCAGTAACGCCCTAGGAAACCTACCTGCTGCAGCCGATAAAACAATGGAAGTTAATTGCAGACCGCAAACTAAGCAGCCAGGATTTTCTTACTGTCGCTGCCATCAGAACACTTTGGACTGCACAGCAGCCAAATGGCTCTGTGCAGCCAGTTGCAAGCAGCGTGTCCCACAGAGAGCACATGTAGCTGTCTTCAGTCTCTGTGCACTTGTTGAGGCAGCCAGTCCTTGTCTGTATCCCAAGACAAAAGTTGTGATGACATTCGAGACAGAGAAATTTGTCATGAAATTGAAAGACGAAAGGCAGTCTGAGACGTGTATTGTGAAGAATACAGTGATTGTACGTGAAGGGAATAAGATAGGAGAAAATCACAAATACGTCTCAGGGAAATATTACTGAAAATGAAACGAATGTATTCAATAAGTCATTTTTTTATTTAATGTGCAATAAACATTTTTATAGGTGCAGTAATGGAAAGGAGGGTATCATTGTACACTTAACAACAATATATACTAATTCACATGGAAGTAGTAATAGTTACATGAAATAATCTATTTAACACTTATATGGAATTCTATTTTGCTGCATTCATAAAATAATCTGCAAAAAAATCCCTTTACACTGATTATTACGACCCTCTGCTTGTAGAACTTGGGGGGAGTTTATAATTCTGGAGGGATGTGTAGTATGTGTTAGTTTTTATGTAAGTCACAGCATGCCTTTTTATGGCAAATGCAAATTCTTCTTGAAGATTTATTCGGTGATGAAAACTTCTCCATTTATTTGCCAGAGTGTCAAACATGCATTCTATAAACGGCCTAGTCTAGGACAGTCAGTAGTTAAAGATATTTTCTTGTATGTTAAACACCTTCCTCCATAAAGAGGCATTAAATTTTCAGATGTACCAAATGCCTTGTCTCTGTCAATGATGTATGGCATTGGTACTCCATTGTTTGATATCAGGCTTTTCTCCAGTATTTGTAAATTTTTATTCGTGAGTTCTTCATACAAAATTGATACCTTAAAAGTAGATGAACAACTACATTTTTCATATGCTCCAACATTATGTTAGTGACCTTTTTATCTGCACCATATAAAGCAAGTAAAGTGACAGAAAAATAATTTTTATAATTATAGTAAAGTAAGCATGAATGACTGGTTTCTATTAGTCTGATATGTTTCCCAGCAATGGCACTAATACAAGCGTGAAAGTTTGCAATTTTTTAAAAACCATTTGCTATTGCAATCCACCTTTCCCCCATTTAATTCTGAAAACGCCATTTGTTTCATATTCTCCCAAATCGCCAAACAAGTTTCATATATGACTTCTCAGACTGTGGTATACCCAATCTGAAAATTGTGATTCACTGCTGCTATAGTATATCGTGTAGCCAGCTATCTGAAACGAAATATATGTTTGTGTGAAACCAACATGTTTGTGTCAGGAATTTTAGTACATTACTTTGGTTGATTTTTCATATTTACATACCAAAATCCACCCCAGTGGTGCTAATTGAGACTTTTTTGTGGGTAAATCTCAACATCAAAAGTGAAAGAACACTAGGACAAGTTTCAGCAGGGAATTAATTAAAATGCAGAGTAGGTCCTTAAAGTGGACCAGTAGCTTTGCATAAAAGGCCTTATGTATATTTCCAATAATTACTGCGTCTTAAGGAAATTGTAGTAAACAATACAACTTAAACTAGTCTGGGTGAAACAGACGATAGTGAAAATTACGATGGGGGCAGAAGCATATAAAACTGTTCACCTGTAACTAAAAAGCAGCAGAAACTTAATGAAAAGAGCGATTGACGTACTACAACATAGTATCACTACAAGGAAGGAATGCGAAAGGATCTATGAAAGGAACTAGGAATCTGATTGAGATCGACTATGTTACTAGAAAATATCAAACAGATTCAGGAACATTGCAAGCTTTCATCAAAGATGGAGATACATGATATTGTAAAACAGTGTAAATGCTTCCACTGCAAACTCATCACCAAGGCTGTTCCGATTATCGTCCAGTATCATCAGTCACTAGAATGTAGTTGAGGGGGTGCCAGTAGATGCCGTATTAAAACTCAGCGAGAGCTTTCCAAGTGATATATTGTTTTTTAGCTACAGAGCCCTCGTTCCTCTTAGTCTGTGTCACAGGGCCTCACAATGCTGACGAAGCACCCCAGTGGCCCATGTAAGGCAATACTGTATCGAGCCGGCCTTGAACGCCAATGGAGATGCGTCGTTGTCAGAATGCCGGGAGTTGGCTCAGCGGTCTGCGTCCCTGCTGACTCTGCACCGCTCGGTGTGAGCTACAGGTAGCCAGTGGCGTCCTTCTTGTCACCAGCATGGCTGAGTTCGTGGTGACAAACAAGCGCCCGTGATCCAGTGTCCGAATCTGCGGCCCTCGCTTCGGGATGTCTCCAACGTGTGTCGGGAGCTGAGACGACTGCCTGCGATATCGAGCCGAAGAGTGGCCCACTGCTGGCTGGCTGTAGACCCCACATCAGTCTCAGAGGGTCGAACCAATGACCTGCCGTGAACTGGAACGCTGGCGCTTCATCTGCTGCTGTGTGAAGCTGGTGGTGTGACACACCCTGCCACCCAGGAGAGCTACCACACTTGAATGAATCTTGTTAGAAAATGGCACCTATTTATACTCGATTGTGCGCCTCTGTTTTGCTAATGCACTGCTCAGATTCATGTACGCACAACACCTGGGTCGTGCCACTGGGCCCCTTCTGCCTGTGACTTGCGTCATGCAAACTGCTGGGTGTGCCTTCTCTGGCAGTTCTACGACCCTGTGGCCTCTATTTGCCTTCGCAACTGATGGGATGCGTAACCCACTGCAATCTGGCCCACACTTGGCTGTAACTTGTGCTCAGAATATCGCACAAAACTAACTTTCTCTATCCTAAACGGTGGTGCCGCTACATTAATCCTCTCTTCGGAAAGACCCAGTCTCCGGGTTGACCGTTGACTAGCTCTTAACTTATTTGGGTCGGCAACTATAGCGTATTTCCGTAATACTAGAAAACTTAAATGTGGTCTAGTGTCCTCTTAAAACCATGACATGAAACAAAACGTAAAAATTCCTTACTGAACGACCACTGCTCTATTAACCCCTTACTACTCATCTCACGCCTTAGGTATCCAATCCACTGAGACTTGGACCACTCTTGGTTCCCTCTTGGAATTAGCTCTCCATCTGATCAGAAAGAAAACAACACATAACAAAGTTAAGGCTGCCTAACATTCAATTGTGTGACTCCTGAAATTGACACTGACAGGTCGAAGATTGGTCCTATTATGTTACACTTAGTTCCATTGATTAAAATTCCGCTCCCCTCGAGCTCTATACGTTTCGCTTGTGCAAATACTCCCCGTTCAAAACAACTTGCTACTACTACCAAATTCTCAAGGATGGAGAAGATCCAATGCATCCCGGCCCATTGCAAGCTCAATTTTGGCTCCACAGTGTCCCTTGGACAGTCTATTCCTTTCCCCCTGACTAAAAATAACTGCACCGTGCACGTGTCCCATATTGTAGCTTCATAGATTTTCCTCCAATATTCACTATTTTTGATTCAAACTCAACACCGATTGTATGACTACTTTCATCTTTAAATTACATTATATGAACAGGTGCAACAAACAGGACTTTCCTGATCCAGCATTGTCGATAACAAAAAATTTAAACAGGAAATCGTACGACTCTGACACCGTTCAACACATATTTATTATGGCTTTGCCGCAAAATTTACTCTGACGCATATATTTCTCCAGAACTACGTTTGATTTCTCCTCCAGCAACACTCCACATACGTCAGACGCTACAATTCCCTTTTCAGTGACCTGAGGACAGGGATCACCATCACCCTTCCTCCCTCTTCAAAAAGACTGCTACCCCTAGCAGGCTCACAATACTCGAAAATACATATACGAAAACACAACGCCTAATTAATCTATGCAAATTCAATGATACATAACAAGAAAACAAAAAAAACTACACATACTCTACTACTTTCTAGATCGCAAAGCATAGAGTACTTCATGCAGTACTCTATCTTCCTGGTTTTCTCTGTGCTTACCACCTCTCGTCACTCTCTCTTTCTTCCTCTTTCCTTCCTGTGACACGCCTGGAATCACATCTGGGCAACCCTTAAATGGCCATAATCGCCCAGAGTGTACTATCGTTGTTCTAGTTGGCAGCTGAAGCTCAACATTAACGGGGGATGTGGTTTCAACAACTTGGTATGACCCTTGATACCTCGTGAGGAACTACTTCGTTTTCCCTTTTTGTGTATAGGGGTTGGACAGCATTACCCATTGCCCCACTCCATACTGCAGTAAACTTCCTTTCCGCTTTACTGCGTCTTCCTGCCTTTCCAAAGCCTTTGTATTCGCCTTTTGCACTCGTTTCCAAACATCCAGACATGTCCTTGCTAATTGACATACAGATTCACCAGTCCTTCCTTTCTGTAGCTTCACTAAATCAAATGGTGAGACAGCATTTTTCGCCCATACTCTACCTCATATGGAGACAAACCGGTACTTGTATGGACTTTTGCATTGTGTGCCCATACAATATGCTTCAAATACTGGTCCCACTATGGTGATGAGAAGCTACATAAAAACTCAGCGTCTTCCCGATTGTTCTTTCTACTCGGTCTGTCCTTCCGTTGGCCTGTCGATGCAACGCACTCGGCCTCAACTTCTTTACGTTCAACAATTTACACAGTTCCTTCATTATAACCGACGTGAAGTTGGTCACTTGGTACACCAAGCTTCAAAATGCAGTTGTTTACTAAAACTTGCACGACCATTGCTGCCTGTTGATTTGGCATAGCCAGCATCTCCACATACCTCGAAAAATGGTCTATTATTGTCAGGACGAGTCTGTTCCCCGATGGTGTTCGCCTAAAAGGTCCTAAGACATCAATCCCCAGCAAAGGGAATGGACATGTTGCTTCCGGTAATCGTTGTACCTGTATCTGTGTCCGATTCAAATCTGCTCTCTGCACACATGGTATACAATTCTTGACATTACTGATCTACATCTACTTTCCTACCTATCCACTAATACCTCTCCGCCACTCTCCTATTCATCGCTCTACACCCTCCATGACCGGATAACACGTTATCATGTGCTTCCTTTAAAACCTCTTCTCTCAGCTTCGCTGGCACTAACACCCTTGGTCCTAACTTCGTTTCCCTGCTCAGAAGACCGTCGTACATATTAAACTGTCTCTTTGTCCAATACAATTTACAATCGTTGTCCGCGTCCTGTAATTTTTGCCATGCCGCTAGGTCATAACCTATGATTTCTACATTTGCCACCTTCCTACTTATTGCATCCGCATTACCATGCTTCTTCCCAGGCTTGTGCACCACCTCGTAGTCGAATTCACAGCCCATCGAGCGAGTCTAGTGGACAGATCCTTCAACCTCAACAACCACTTCAATGCAGCTTGATTGTCACTATCTGAAATCTTCTCCCATATAAATAACATTTAAATTATGTGATTCCCTAGATTACGCTAAGCATCTCCCTATCAGTTGTTGAGTAATTCCTCTTCGCTTCATTTAACTACCTAGACGCATAGGCTACAGGATGTTCTTTCCCATCAGTTTTCTGACTAAGTAAACACCCTAATGCTTGATTCGATGCATCGCAAGCTAGTATAAACTCCTTTTCAAAATCTGGAAACACAAGAACTGGACTTGATGTTAACATTTCTTCCAGTTTGTCAAATGCTTTCTGACACTCTTCTGTCCACTCAAATTTCACACCCTTCCGTAACAATCGCGTTAACGGCTGTGTTAAATCTGCAAAACCCTTCACGAACTTTCGATAGAAATTGCAGATTCCGATGAATGACTGCACTTCCTTAACTGTTTTCGGTTCCAGAAAATCCCTTACAGTCTGTACCAACCTCGGATCTGTTCGCACTCCGTCCTTACTGATAATATGACCCAAATATTTTACTTCTTCTAAAACAAAATGACACTTCTCCAGGCTCAACTTCAAACGAGCTGTTCTTAAGCTCACAAAGACTTCCCTTAACCGCTGTCTATGTTGCTTCATAGTACTTGAAAACACTATAATGTCATCCAAATAGACAAGACACTGCCGCGGTTTCAAAACCCTCAAGACACTGTCTAGCAACCTCTGAAACGTTGCCGGAGGGTTTTTCAAACCGAATAGCATTCTAATGTACTGGTAATGGCCTCCAGGTGTAGAGAAAGCAATTTTTGGACGATCCTCTGGAGCCGCCTCTAACTGATGATAACCACTTGTCAAACCCATCGTAGAAAAGTACTGGCACTGTCCTAAGTGATCCGAAGTCTCCGATACGTTTGGAATGGGGTATGCGTCCGTTAATGTCTTATTATTGAGTTTCGGTAGTCACAACAGAACCTGTATTTCTTAGTTCCATCCGTAGATTTTTTGGGCACAACGACAATGCCCGCTCCCCAGCAACTATTACTATCCTCTATAATACCGTCCGCAAGTTGCTCATCAATGAAATACTCTACAATAGGCTGCAAATACCTCGGTATTCTGTATGTTTTACGGTAAACAGGTGCTTCATTCCCTGTTGGTATCCTATGTTGAGCTAATGGAGTTGCTGGTAACTGCCCTTGTGGAAAAAACAAATCCTTAAATTCCCATAGTAATTCCTCCATATACTCTCTCTCCTCCTTTGAATAGCTTAATTTTGCCACTCAATGCAGTTCTATCGGCAGTTAGTGGTTGATCGCTTCGCCTACCTCTCGAACACCAGTCTTCATCATCTGGCAAATCAAAATTTGCTACTAAAACTCCTTTTCTCAAATTCGCGTCTACAGCGCTAAAATTATCCACATTCACAGAACTACTAGCCCGTCGTTCCCCTCCTGTACGCGTACAGCACTACGTTTCACAAAACAACCCAGTGAACCCAAAACTTCATTATGTTTCAATGGTTCAATAACACATACTGTATACACAGGTAGATTCGACTCCACACTTACCCAAAGCAACTTCCCGCTGCCACTGGGCACACATTCATGCGAATTAAGCTTTAATGCTAATGTAGCGGTTCAATTGGTTTGTTCATTACGTTGAAAGCCCCTTGTGGCAGCTCTGCATTGACAACAGTTTCCCCTAGCTGAAATAACATTCCACCAAGTTCCACAGTTTGTTGTCCAAGGTCAATTTTGGCATGATGTTGATGCAAGACATCTACTCCTAGGATCATGTTGTAGCCCTCGCTTACCCATGGTACTACCTCCATGCATGCATTAAATCAGACTTCCTCTATTCGAAAGTCAACTGTCACCGACCCGAAAGGCGTGACCTCCTTATCCCCCACTCCACGCAACCTATAACGTGGTGGGTCTAACTTCCTTCATCCCATTATTTTCTTAGTAGCCACTGACACCTGCGCCCCTGTGTCCAACAAAATCTTAAACTTTTTAGTTCCTATGGATCCTACCACTGAACATTCCACCTCTGCATACATATTTGTAGGATTGATATTGAATGGGAGCTCCCTTAGGTGGGTCTTGGGCCCCCTCTGCCATTTAATGCTTGTCCACCTCTCCTATCTCCACTGCTCCATCCTCCACACTGCTGATTTCCACCCCTTCCTCTATTCCTTGGTGATTGGTTACACTGCCTCTGCACATGTCCAGTACAACCACATTTATAACGTTTTACACCCGCTGTAAACACTGTCTGCCTCTCGCGTACCCCTGTTGCCATGTCTATTTCCTCACATTGAATTGCCAGCTGAATGGCCGAATACAAATCTTTCGGAGACCTTTCACGCACTTTCCGTGACATATGCGCCGGTAACCCTCTCAAAAATACATCAAGTGCCCTTTGCTTGGCCTCCTGCAACAGAACACTATTTGCTTCATCGCTCTGACCCAACTTGTAAGTATACTCATTAGTTTCGTTTATCCTGTCCACAAATTTCTATATCGTCTCCCACTGTTTCTTTGTCATTGTACTCAACCTCTGCCTAAAGTACCGAGAGCTACTCTGTTTCTTGTACCTTTGTAAAAGCCCCTCCTTCAACTACTTAAACTGTCCTGCCTTCCTGCCTCAGAACACCTTACATATGGTTTTGCTTCACCCGTTAATCTAATCTTGGCTCCTTGTAACAACTGTTCATCATACCAACCATTCATCACAGCCGAAATTTCCAAGTCCTCCACAAACGAACGCACATCCTCAGATGCCTTGCCAGAAAACGGAATAATCAAGTTCGTGGCAGCTGTATCAATCTCCTGCACTCTAGTCAACAACGACTGATCAGATGCAGTTTCCCCTTCACTTCTAGATGTTAATTCACTCCTCAACTGCATGTTTTCTTCCATCAAAATCCGCACCGCTTCTGATTCTGACACACCTTGCATCCCTGACTCTGCATTGTGTTGCTTTCGTTCTCAGTTAGTCCCAAAACAAACATTTAAGTACAAGGATAGCCTGACTTCCTACAGCTACGTATCATCACACTCAGTATCATCATAAACCAATACAAAGGTAATTAAATGCCCCAAAAAACAAATAATAAATCTTACTGCCCCAAATACACTAACACTTACTCTGACAACAAAAAATACTATGCCCACGCAAAACACCTAAAATGTGGCTTGCCAGGAGCCATACTCGAAAAAACAAAAACAAAAAAACAGGAAAAAGTCTAATACTAAAAGGAAAACTGGTCAAAACTCACCACATATTGTGACCATAATGCTGGCTGTGGGCTCGAACATTGTACTGTACAGACGACGTCCGCTATTCTGACACCAAATGTAGTTGGGTGGATGCCAGGAGGTGCCGTATTAAAACTCAGAGAGAACTTTCCAAGTGATCTATTTTTTTTAGCTACAGTGCCCTCGTTCCTCTTGGTCTGCGTCACAGGGCCCTGCAGTGCTGAGGAAGCACCCCAGCGGCCTGTGTAAGGCAATGCTGTATCAAGCCGGCCTTGAACGCCAATGGAGATGCGTTGTTGTCAGGATGCCGGGAGTTGGCTCAGCGGTCTGTGTCCCTGCTGACTCAGCACCGCTCAGTGTGAGCTGCAGGTGGCCAGTTGCGTACTTCTTATCACCAGCATGGCTGAGTTCGTGGTGATAAACAAGCGCCTGTGATCCGGTGTCCGAATCTGCGGCCCTCGCCTCAGGATGTCTCTGGTGTGTGTCGGGAGCTGAGACGACTGCCCGCTATATCGAACCAAAAAGTGGCCCACTGCTGGCTGACTGTAGACCGCGCATCAGCCTCAGAGGGTCGAACCAATGACCTGCCATGAACTGGAACGCTGGCATTCCATCTGCTGCTGTGTGAAGCTGGTGGTGTGGCATGCCCCATCAGCCAGGAGAACTGCCACACCTGAATGAATCTCATTAGAAATTGGCACCTATTTATACTCGATTGTGCGCCTCTGTTTTGCTAATGCACTGCTCCAAGTCACGTACGCACAACACCTGGGTTGTACCAGTGGGCCCCTTCTGCTTGTGACTTGCGCCATGCAAACTGCTGGGTGTGCCGTCTCTGGAAGTTTTACGCCCCTGTGGCCTCTATTTGCCTTCGCAACTGTTGGTATGCGTAACCAACTGCAGTCCAGCCCGCACCTGGCTGTAACTTGTGCTCAGAATATCGCACAAAACTAACCTTCCCTATTCTAAATGGTGGTGCCGCTACAGGACAATACAGCCATAGGCACGAACCAGAAGCCTCAAGTAGCCAGTAAGTTCAGCATGGATAACCCACACGGAAGAACTGTGGTCAGAAAGCAGAAGGAAAGTCGCCATGGTTACTGCATATCTGTTTCAGACAGGCATGGCCACTGCCACAGAATATGATGATCTGTTATCACCCACTGACTCGACCGTATAAACTCAGGATTCTGTAACACTTGATCTGCTTCAATCATCAGTATTAGAAGAACTTTAATATTAAAATTCCTTTCAGATGATCTTAAAATTTAGCATATAACATTAAAATAATAATGGCAGCTCTTCATACATGTTGTCTTATTTCCAAACAACCATTTCTGTTTTGTGAATTTGACCCTTTGTAACATTAAAATTGAAAGGCCAGGGTAGAAAACGATGATAATTCAATAATTTTTTCCACAATTATTGTATTTTCTGCCATTTAGTTTTTTTAATTGTACATTTTTTCATCTGTGTTGTTATTATCAGGCCATAAATATTTGGTGTTGTTAGTTGCCACAGAATTTTGCAAGAACAAATACTATTTTGTGTTTGAAAAAAGAAATAAGTAAATTTTGACTTATCATTTTACCGCCGACCCTGCAGTTATTTTCAAATGTTATTAAGGGAGGGATGTAAAGGATTTTGGTCCAAAAAATCGATTTTTCAAAAATATTTTTTTCTTGATCTACACAGTTTAATCTTTGTTGTGCATGAATTTTATCGCGATAGCAGCTTTAGAAATGCCTTTAAATTGTTAAACAGATTAACCTTGCACTGGCGGCCACTCCCATCGTTTCCGACATTTGGGAAGCTGCTTGCTTCAGCAGTATTTTTGTCTGTGTGAACGCTACTTTCTTTCGGTATCTTTGGCTGACATCTATATCTCTGGCTGACATCTATATCATTGACTGAAAACTTTCTTGCATGTGGTTTATTTACGTTTTGACAATACTAACACATATTAGTAGGTGGATGGTTGAATTACCAAACCTTTACGTGGAAACCAAGATTTATGCATATGGGTAGTGGAAAAACTGTGTTTAGGAAACGGAGGTTTCATGGAAATCGGTTTACCAACAAAAATAAGAAGCAGCTCGAGATGAAGAGCATAAGCTCTCAGATTCAGCATCATATTTGGGACAGGAGAATTGTATAGGGGCGTGAATGATGTTGATATGGATTCCACTGGATTCAGACTTATTGATTTAGAGCTTCTCCACCATGCTACAAAGTTTTCACGTTCATGTGTTAGCTGTAAAAATATGGAATGCATAATAGTTGTTGAAGAAACAAGAGTGGGCATAGCTTGTGATTTTAAATTAATTTGCAATTCGTGTGACTATGAATTTTCATTTTCCTCCTCCAAAAAAATGGACACTGGTACATATGAAAGCAATCTTAGGTTAGCATATGCTCTGAGATGCCTTGAACAGGGCAGGGAAGGAGGTAATTTATTGTGTGGTTTTCTGAACATGCCTCCACTTTGTGCAGAGTTTGAAAAAATAAAGAAAGAAATGTCTAATGCTGATTCAATACTGCCAAAGTTGCTACGAAGAAAGCAATGGAGAAATTGGTGGAAATAAACCATAAAGAAATAGATCCTGGGGTAGATATTCATGACAGTGAATCTCCTACGAATGTTACTGACCTGTGGGTGTCTGTAGATGGGACCTGGATGAAAAGGGGTAACACATCTCTGTATGGTGTTGCATCTGTTATTGGTATTGACTCAGGTAAAGTTTTAGGTGTAGAAATTATTTCTAAGTACTGTCACCAGTGTGCAACAAGGAAAATGTCCAACAATGAAGACAGTGAGAAACTGTGGCAAGAAAAGCATGCAGTAGCATGTTCTAAAAATTATACTGGCTCAAATCGGGGCATGGAGGCTGCTGCAGGTGTGAGAATGTTCTCCAGATCTGAGGACCAGTATGGTGTTAGATATAGGAAGTACCTTGGTGATGGGGACTCCTCTTCGTACAAAGTTGTAAAGAGATAAAAATCGGTACAATACTACAATAGAAAAGTTGAAATGTGTTGGCCACATCCGAAAGAGTCTTGGTGATAGGCTTCGTTGGTTGCTGAAAGAGAAGAAAGGTGAAGTATTTGAGGATGGAAAACCACTAGGAGGAAAAGGCAGGTTTACTCTGAAAGAAATCGATTCTCTTCAGTTATTTTATGGGAGAGCTGTCAGGAAAAACACATAATTTAAAGGCAGTGAGGTGTGCTGTGTGGGCAGTTTTTTTTCCACAACCTATCCACTGACAAAACACCAATACACAATCCATGTCTGAAAGAAACTGGTATAAGTCCAGCAACAGAAATGACATGTATTCACCTAAACACTCATTACCAGAACCTGTTATGAAGCAATTAAGCCCACATTCAGGTTTCTTGCAAACCCTGATTTACTGAGGAAGTGTCTTCACACAAAGACACAAAATCAACTGAAAGCCTCAATAATTTAATTTGGATTAGATGCTCAAAAAGGATATTCTGTGGACTTGAAGTACTCAAAATAGGTATCTATTATGCAGTTTTATGTAATAATAACGGAAATAATGGCAGAATTGAAGTTTGAAGAGAGTTGATATAGATCCTGGTGTCCTTACAACAAAAGCATTTTAGACCATCGACGACAGCAGGGTATAGGAAGCTAACAGATCAGTGTCTTACCTGCAAATACAGACCAGGCGGATTCCAAGAGGAGAGAAGAGAAACCTGGAGGATGAGAATATCAGTATGGAGGATTTTAAAATTGAGGTAAGCTTATTAGATGCAGAAGTATGAGAAGAAAATCTTTAAACCTCCTTTTGCCTGTTTTACATTTTTTAGATTACTAGAAGCCTTTTCTCAAAAAATATATCCGCTAATGCTATGAAATTTTCAGTATCTGTTCGTAATGTGTTGCTGTCTCCCTGGAACTAAAAAATACGACATCCTGCAATTACATTCCGATTTGTAGATGATTGTATGTAGAAAAAAGTTAATTATGGATGTGCAAAATTAAAAACTCTGTTAATGATACAATTTGTACCATAAATTAATAACTGCACTTCATTGGTCTCATAACCTTCCCAGGACACCACAATAAAATTTTCAGATTAATTGCATGGTTCGAATTTATGTTACAGCTTTTTATAAAAAAAGACAATAAAAAATTAAAAAATCGGATTTCTGGCAAAATATTAATCCTGCATATTTTATTATATTTTCCCGTTAAAACACAGCTATTTTGCTTTACAAATGCAAAATTTTAGATTTGTACATTAATAAATATCGCTCTAATGACTTTTTAAATAAATATTTACACTTTCCATTACATCCCCCCTTAAAAGTGTACTATCATATTTGTCCAGTTTCTTGTGATGGCCATTTTTGCAGCAGCCATATATAAATTACAGTAGTTCAAAAGAAAAACACCTTTTGTATGCTGCACATTAAGTTTGTTTTATTTATCTTGTGTGCCCAGATGCATTTCATCTACGTACAAGCCATCTTCTGTGGTGTCTTGGGATATTACATGACCTCTTTTTCGTCTGCACATACAGGTTAACATTTGCTCATACAGGTTATAGACTGAAGAGCCAAAGAAACTGGTACATCTGCCTACTATCATGTGGGGCCCCCACGAGCACGCAGAAGTGCCGCAACACGACGTGACATGGACTTGACTAATATCTGAAGTAGTGCTGGAGGGAACTGACACCACAAATCCTGCAGATCTGTCCATAAATCCGTAGTGCGAGTTATTGGAGATCTCTACTGAAAAGCACATTGCAAAGCATCCCAGATATGCTCAATAACGTCCAACGTCTGGGGAGTTTGGTGGCCAGCGGAAGTGTTTAAACTCAGAAGAGTGTTCTGGACATGTGTTTGCTTGTTTGTGTAGTCTCTTGTTGTTCTGTTAGTTTGGACTGCGTATATTTCATGTTTATTGACTGTATTTGTCGTTTAATTTTTGTATAACTTTGTGACTAGATTACTGTTGTACCCATTGTTTATTGCTATTTCTGTTAAGTCTAGTTCTTTCAGGTAGTTTTCTGTGCTGGGTGGTACTGTGTTGAGTCTACAAATTATGTATCTTAGTGCTGATTGCTTCTGTTGGTGTGAGTGATGTATGATATTGTCAGTTGTTGTAGGTTTACGGTAAATTTCAAAGCTGTGCTGATTGTTTTCTTGATGGTTATATCTAAGAAGTTTATTTGATTGTCACGGTCTTTTTCCATTGTGAATCTTATCATTTTGTGTACTGTGTTTAGATCTGCATGCAACTCATCAATTTTTGCTGGAGATTCATCGGTTAAACAAAGGATAACATCCATGTATGTGATCCAATAAACTTGTAATTCTTTGTGATAATGTTTTTAAAAAACCGGTTTTCTACATGTTTTATGCAGATGTTGGTTTGGGCACCTGACACTAGGGATCCCATTGGTAGAAAATAATTAAATGCATAACTGGAGAAACTTGGTAGCACTTACAGAAACAAATGATACTATACACACAGAGAATGGCAGTTACAGTGCTATATAGTGAAAACAGTGACCAAGAGAAAACCACATACTTTAAACCAGCTTGCTGCCTCAGAAAAAGCTGTTTGACTTAAAAACAATGAATTAGATATTGATCAGTAAGTACTTTTTCAATTTATTATAAAAACCTGAATGAACTTTTTCAAATCTGTAACCCATATGTGCAAACATTAACCTGCATGTGCAAACGAATAAGTCATGTAATATTTCAGGACATCCACTGAATTTGCCTTGTAACTAAGGTGAAACTTGTATGGTAGCACAAGATAAATAAAAAATCTTATTGTGCAGATTTTTTTTAACTACTGTAATTTATTATGTTTGTTTTTGTACTCATTTCAAAGTAATCAACAATTTTTCTTCTGGAGTGACACAACCTCACATATGAGTACCAATATCCAAATTTCTTACATTTTTCAAAACTTTATGAAATTATTCCTCAACACTTTTGGAATGTTAAAAAAAAATTATCTAGCTGCTTTCAAAGACCCTTGAAGTAATTTTTAAATAAACCCTTTGAGTGCCACTCCATAAGTAGAGGATGAATCAAATAACATTTTTTGGCTTTGTATTTCTTTTAAGACAGAAGGCAGATACTTATAACATCTTCCATGTCCATCTTGCTTGACCCATCAGTCATGACTGACCATTAGTTGGCTGTTAAAGTTGGCTGCCGCTAACTGGCTGCTCATCAATTAGGCTGCCTCTGCTAGACTGCTGCAGCCTGGCTGCCTAGTGCAGGTATCACACGTCGTTGTCCTGACCTTCTCATGAAGACTAATGCATACACTGTCATGGCAAATGCTGCATAGATAATTGCATTCTCCATGTATAAAATTCTGTGAAACATATATATAGATAATCATTTCATGACATGAAACGAAAACTATAGTCTATAAGTCTGTATAATCATAATGTAATTTCATTATAGCTGCACAAGATAAGAATATCTGCTGGATGAATTCGAATCTAGACCTCTCAGAAGTTACAGTATGAGTAAAGAACAACATTACAAAAATATCAACTTCCATACTCAAAGACGTTAACAAGTGTGGAGTTGTGAATAAATAATCTTGGAGTACTGGCGCAGACTCACACTCACAGAATATAAATATAAATAGTGCAAGGCTTGTGTTACGATACAGAAACAGAGAACAACAACAGCGCTCCAAGTGGCCTGGCAGCGAACCGAGTTCGTGTTACCAGAAGTCGCCAAATGAGTTTCACCCTGATGTTTGCACGTTACATGTATTGGGTAAAGGCTCCTTCATATAAAAGGAACACAAACGAATGCACATTCTCAATCAGTGTGCAGGATGTTCGTTTGTACACATAATTACCGTAGTGTACCTGCAGATAAGATTTACTCTGGCGCAAACGAGAGAGAAGACATACAGTATCTTTTGCTGTTTGGCTCCATACATAGTTGCGTACACCGCAATAAATAACAAAGGCACAAAACCTGGTTTGTTTTGTATGGTGTGCAAGCTGTTGATAACAGAAGCTAAACAGCATAGAAACAGAAAAATTTGGGTGTCTGAATTTTTGAACAGGCGTGAAAGAAGGGATGGTTTGGCTCTGATTAGTGATTTATAGCTGCAGCTGCCTCTTGCTTTATTCAAAAACTTCATCCACATGTCAATAGACGATTTTCGTCTTCTTTTAGCTGCAAGAAAACTGTGTATTTCAAAACAAGACACTAATTCACAACTAGCCATGCCAGCAGAAGAGAAGCTAACACTAATACTGTGACCTAAAGCAACAGGCGACTGTTATGGTAGATAGTCTCAGGTATATGTTTCGTATATCAACCGGATCTGCTTCGAAAATAATTCCTGCAATATGTAGTACCATATACGAAACACTCGCGCATTTCATTAAGTGAAGTGCAAAGGACACAATCACTAAAAATAAGTTATGTAATGTGCAAATACACGAAAGACCAGCCTTATGGACTATGTCATAACTTGTGCTTTATAGTTTGTTCGATAAGACACATCATTATTACAAGGAAAACAATTTGCACTCATTCTTTTTCCGTGTTTAAATTTGGTAAACCAGAAGCAAAATTGTGGTGTTAACAGCTATACCTTGAACATAAGGTACAAGATCGATCCAGTCTTCTGTATATTTACATTTTACATTAAGCTACGTAACCTGTTCATTTTGATGACATTTATTTTTATGATATTATGTAGTTCCATGAAAAGTAAGTGAATGAAAGACACGCAAACATGAAACAATGATAGTTCACCACGTTCTGTACATGGTTGCTATATTGTTTCATTTTAGATTCTGCATTCTCCCCAAAGCAGTCACTTATTGACTTTGTTTCCTCTTTTCTACTGTATTTGATATTGTCACTAATGCATTTGACAATCTGTAAAGACTCAGCAAATTCACTGTCCACTTTTTTTCCGTTTGTGGTGGCTCACTAACTTCTATTATCATCTCTTCATGTCTCTCTTCTGATCAATTTTGAGGCACAATATGACATCAATTATTCCTTCTTCTTCCACCATTACTACAGCTGATGTATCTTCCATCGCCTGTTCCTCTGCATGAATGTGTTCTCAAAAGACAATAATATTTCTGAGCCAAGTGAATCATTTCTAAAAAGATTTGTTTTAGATTATGCTGGAAGAAAATAGAAGCTTTTGAAATGTGGTGCTACAGAAGAATGCTGAAGACTAGATGGGTTGATCATCTAACTAATGAGGAGGTACTAAGCGGAGTTAGGGAGAAGAGGAATTTGTGGCACAAATTGACTAGAAGAAGAGATCGGTTGGCAGTACACGTTCTAAGGCATCAAGAGATCGCCAATTTAGTATTGGAGGGAAGTGTGATGGGTAGAAATCGTAGAGGGAGACCAGGATATGAATATGCTAAGCAGATTCAGAAGGATGAAGGTAGCATTAGTTACTCGTAGATGAAGAGGCTTGCACAGGATAGAGCAGCATGGAGAGCTGCATCAAACAAGTCTTTGGACTGAAGACCACCACAACAACAACAACAACAACAACAACAACAACAACTACGACGACGACGACAACAACAACAATGCTGGAAGAATCAGTTCCCACATACTCCCATTAAGACAAAATGTAACAGTAAAATCCCTTTGATTGATCCAACTGAGACATCACTTAGTTTATTGCTTTGCTACAACCTTATGAAATAACTCAATTAATAGCAGAAACATTAGTATGTTTCTCCTCTTGTTTCAGCTTCCTCAGCATGCAAGTAAATGTTTAGATACTGCACAAGGATTTGAGGAGCAGTGGAACTTCCCACACTGCCTTGGAGCTACAGACGGGAAACATCGTCAAATAATTGCACCGTCAAATAGCGAAACTGATGTTAACAATTCCAAAGGGTCTTTCAGGATTGTGCTTTTATGTGTAGCTGATGCTGATTACTGTTTTATCTATACATATGTTGGCTCCCAAGAACGTATTTAAGACGATGGGTTGCTGAAACACAGTACCTTCTGGACAGAAGCTGAAAACAATGGTCTAGATATTTCAGGGGAGGCACCACTTGTGGAAAGAAGATAGATTTTGACTTATGCTTTCATTGACGACCATGCATTTATTCTCCAGGAACACTTACTGAAGCTGTACCCAGGTGAATGTGCATGAAGAAGTGACAAATGTGTTTTCATTTACAGATTAAGCAGAGCACATTTGGAATTCTGGAATCTATGTTACATGAGCTAAAAAAAACATTTATATTCAATGTGGAACATTGAGTAATAGTTGTACAAGCTTGCACATAGCTGTACAATTTTTGTGTAAAAGCAAGACCTCAAAGAATATTTACAAACTTACAACAATAATTGACAAAGAAAGTGGAGACAGAAGTCTGGTTCCAGATACATGATAGTAAGGAACACAAAGTGACAGGTCTTTCTTGCTCCTGAGCTTTGTGCCACAAAGATGTATAAATAAATAAATAAATTCGGAAGTAAGAAATGAATTTGCACAGTGGTTTCAAGCTGATGATGGGCAGGTCGAATGGTAGGGCAAATATTGTTAAGCTCAGGATGTACTCTGTTTTCACAGCTCTGATTAAGGTAAATAAATTTAATGTACTGTTACCACGTGCTTGTGACTTTGCTAACCTCTTGCTTCTCCTCATTTCGTATTTATCTAGGAGGAATGATATCGATTTGAATGCAGACATCTTTGAACTGTATTTTTCTGCTCGACCCATTCCAGAGGATGTTCCTTCTTTACATCTTACTCTCGTAAGAGAAGAAAGTGGGGTGGATTCCACAACCACCTGTGAAACCAGTTCTTTTCTATTACCAGAAATACTCTCTCGTCCAGCCACTCCATAAAAATCACTTTCAATACACAATAATAACAAATAATTTGCGCACGAAAAACAGCATACTGTAGCAAAGCGAGTGCATTCTGTTTATCATCGAAGCTAGCGCCGAAGCGGAGAGGACATGAACTTCCTTTGATGATTTGCTCCAAAACCGACAACCAAAGAATTACAAGTGAATAAGTGAATGGAACCCGCACATGACGGAATGCCACGTAGATTAGCGTTTACACCAATGAGAATTCTCGTTCACTGTGTGCGTTCGCTTGTGTTCACTTCGGTGTAAAGACCCCTAAACAGGACTAACGAACAAGTTGACAGTTCCAAACTTGGACGCTTGGGGCACTGGTGCAGACTTGTATACGATAGGTGTGTCGTGTAATACTGTCTTCTTCCAGGTTTGTTTTGGTTTCGTACAAAACAGCAGTTGTTTCATAATGTTATTATGCCCTAATTACGACGTCGTGTGTGTTTGTTGCACTCTTTGATTTGCATTGTAAATATATTGCTCGTATTGTGCTTGAATTTTGCTCACATCCATAATATTGGGTTAAGTAAATGATCAATATTTGGCGACTCCATGGCGTATTGTGTGCACCACGACCAAATAGTGGATAGAATTGGAAGGAAAATCAGCATTGGCCGTATTTTGTTCTTTTATTGTCAGCAAAATCGATTTTCGGTCACTTAGTGACCATCCTCAGTGCTATAATATACAATTACAATTGGTAGGCACTGGTATCTAGCTATAACCACAAGCTTAGAGCGATCACATAAACAGAAGCTAGTGTCAATAGCATAGTGTTCTTTGGACATTTGTTCTTACCTACAAATCCATGTATAAACTACACCATTTAAATGTGTTCAAAGTAATTTGTTCATAACCTATTTTATTTTACTCCATATTCATTTTTCGAACTTTTTCGCAGTTAATGTAGAGCTCCATGATAACAGCATTTGATGGAATTGATATTCAACTTTATTATATCTCCTCATGAAATAAGTATGTATATCTGCTGTGAATGGTATTGCTTCTTGCCATGAGTATACTTTGTAGTTTTAGTGATAGAGTAAGTAGTTATTGTGACAGGTATTATAAGAGAGAAAAAATATTCTACATCAAAGTGCATATTTGTACATGGGATTGTGTGGTATAGTGTGAATGTACTTCCACTGAACTTAATGCTACTGCATTTTGTAAACTGTAGTACTACTAGATCCAGTGATGAAAGCATGATAGTGTGTATTATTTGCTTTTAAATACTCATTGGAGTGGTAGGATAATACCAGTACATTAATTTCTGCTAAAGTGTGTTGTTTGTAGTGCTACTTAATGATGTGTGTGCACATTTGGGTAACTGCTACTGTATTTTTAGCATTTGCAAGGAAGATTGCCTTAGTCACTAAAACTATGAAGTGTACTCATGGTCAGTAGCAAGAAGCAATACCAATAAAAACAGAAATAATACTCATTCCGTGACAACGTCTAATAAAGTTGAAGACCAATTTTTTCAAAAGCTATTAGCATGGAGTTTTCCATTAAATGTGAGAAAGCGCAAAAAATGATGTGAACTAAACTAAAGAAGAATATGGGTAATATGCTTACAATCCAGTCGAGCATTTCACATCTAGATTTGTAAGCAGGAACAAATGTCCACAGAACGCTATGTGACGAAACCATCTTCTGCTTTATACGACCGAACGAGGTGGCGCAGTGGTTAGACACTGGACTCGCATTCGGAAGGATGACGGTTCAATCCCGCGTCCGGCCATCCTGATTTAGGTTTTCTGTGATTTCCCTAAATGTATACGAAACAAAAACAAATATGGAATCGTTTATTCGACAAACAGATGCATGCAAAAATAAAGCAGAGTGTTGACAATGTAATTCAAAAATGGTTCAAATGGCTCTGAGCACTATGGGACTCAACTGCTGTGGTCATAAGTCCCCTAGAACTTAGAACTACTTAAACCTAACTAACCTAAGGACATCACACACATCCATGTCCGAGGCAGGAGTCGAACCTGCGACCGTAGCGGTCGTGCGGTTCCAGGCTGTAGCGCCTTTAACCGCTCGGCCACTCCGGCCGGCGACAATGTAATTCAAACAGTGCAATACACACAAGAAGTCGGAATCAGGAACAGCGATTAACCAGCTTCTGTGACATGTCATGGCAGGTAATTTTTAGGTTTTGACCTGTGCTAAAGGGAAATTATTCCTATGTGATAATTATCAGGTGGTCGAAATTGCAATATTATATTTTACAAATAAACAATTCTACAGTTGTGGCAGTGATATTTTTTCATGCACTTACGCGACGTGATGTTGAGTGCGCGAGGTGTTCTTTTGGTGGATGTTGTTTTTTTTTTATCTTTTCCGTCATGTTATGTAACTTCTTAGTGTTGGTTGATTCTTCTTGTCGTTAAATAATTTTTGTGTGATTTGAACTTAAAAAGAGTTTCGTTCATTCATTATACACTCATGCTCATAAATTAAGAATAATGCTGATACATGGTGAAACAACGTTCTGGTGGGCGGTTTGCGAGTTTAAATCAACACGGGGTACGATCATGCGGTGCATTTGGCCTGTGGTCGTCGCACGGTGCCGCTCGCAGCAGCCCACGTACACAGAGGTGTGTTGGTGCATGTCAGAGTACGGTGCAGCGAGTAAGTGTGCAGACATTTTCAGACGTGCTAATGGTGACTGTGTGTTGAAAATGGCTCAAAGAACACGTATTGATGACGCTGTGAGGAGTAGAATACTAGGGCGACTGGAGGCTGGTCAAACACAGCAGGTCGTAGTACAGGCCCTCTGTGTACCACAAAGTGTGATCTCGCGATTATGGTAACGATTCCAGCAGACAGGAAATGTGTCCAGTCACTACAGTATGGGACGTTCACAGTCTACAACACCACAAGAAGACTGATATCTCACCATCAGTGCTCACAGACGCCACGGAGTACTGCAGGTAGCCTTGCTCTGGACCTTACCACAGTCACTAGAACAGTTGTCTCCAGACACACAGTTTACAGACGACTGAACAGACACGATTTATTCGCTGGAGACCTGCAAGTTGTATTCCAATGACCCCTGGTCACAGGAGAGCCCGTACAGCCTGGTGTCAAGAACACAGTACATGGTCATTGGAACAGTGGTCCCAGGTTATATTCACGGACGAGTCCAGGTAGAGTCTGAACACTGATTCTCGCCGGGTTTTCGTCTGGCGTGAACGAGGAACCAGATACCAACCTCTTAACGTTCTTGAAAGGGGCCTGTATGGAGGTTGTGGTTTGATGGTGTGGGGTGGGATTATGATTGGTCCACGTACACCCCTGCATGTCTTTGACAGAGGAACTGTAACAGGTCAGGTGTATTGGGACGTCATTTTGCATCAGTACGTCCGCCTTTTCAGGGGTGCAGTGGGCGCCACCTTCCCCCTGATGGATGATAACACACGGCCACACCGAGCTGCCATCGTGGAGGAGTACCTTGAAACAGAAGATATCATGCGAATGGAGTGGCCTGCCTGTTCTCCAGACATAAACCGCATTGAGCAATCTGGGATGCTCTCGGTCGACGTATCGCTTCACGTCTTCAAACCCCCAGGATACTTCAGGAGCTCCAACAGGCACTGGTGCAAGAATGGGAGTCTATACCCCAGCAGCTGCTCAACCACCTGATCCAGAGTTTGCCAACCCGTTGTGCGGCCTGTGTACGTGTGCATGGTGATCATATCCCATATTTATGTCGGGGTACATGTGCAGGAATCAGTTGCGATGTCGCACGTGTGTTTCGAGACGGTTATCTCAACTTATCACCAATACCGTGGACTTTCAGATCTGTGTCGTGTGTGCTCCCTATGTGCCTATGCTATTAGCCCCAGTTTTATGTAGTGCCACGTTGTTTGCCACCACACTCTGCAATTATCCTTAATTTATGAGCATGAGTGTATATACGCTATATGTACTCTATTTATGTGATGTAGGTGCATGCCTAAATAATTGGTGACCTCCAACTAACCATTTTCAGGCTTTTCGTTGATCGGCGTATAAGTCTACAGCAAACCTAGGCAGTTGGAATAAGGAACGATTACGGCAAACGACACTGTCGAATAGTGGAAGAAATTTGGAGGCTTCAGGATGAAATAGAAACATTGCAACTACATCTTACGGAAGATATGAACCTTAAGCATACACTGGAGCAAAGAAATGATATTGGTTCAACAACTCCAGTGCAGCCCAGAGAGGTAACAGTGTCAGTAAAGGCGACGGTTGCTCAGCGCGACCAGGGCGACAAACAGCTATGGATTTCCCCGCTGGTTTCAGCAATTCATCCACTTAACGGTTGCAATTACGAGTATCTTTGTTCATGCCTTCCCAGCCACATACACGGTTCACAGTAAAGTAAAATATATTTCAACAACAGAGAGTAGTCAACAATCACGAGAAGTTCACTTTGGTGATAAGTAACCTGGACCGCCAGACCTCTCGTTAATATCGGACGTTATAGTGAACCACCTACAGAAGGAGTGTACGGCAGACTGGAAGAAGTACAAACGTCTCGGAGCATGAAGTCGGTCTACGTCAGAGTGAGGCAGGTACTATACCAAGAGAAATCAGTAGATAAGAGCTCGTTGGAATACTAGCGATCTCTGACAGGTTGCGGCTACATGTATGGCAACAACAGCTTTCAACACAAGTAAGGACTGCGCTAGCCATGTACGAGGAGAGCTCAGCAAAGAATCTGCAACTTACTGTGAACAGGATCTATGAGATGCACGAACCAACTACAACAGCTGCAACGACGTCCACAGATTCTGTGTACGACAACCGCCATGGTCGGAAAGACGAAACCACAGTCACGCCATGACACGAAACAGACATTTGAAACGAGATAAGAGATTTAAACGCTACAACAGAGGACCTGAGAACGCAACCGTGCATGCAACAGCGACGACAAGTTAATAATAATCAGATGAGAAATCGAACTCGACCTGTACCACGAAGCCAGCAAGATGACGTACATCAAGTGTTTCACCACCTGCTTGCTTCCAGTCAGCCATGCACCACGCAATGAACAAGACGTACAGCCATTTTTGAAAGCTGTGAAAAACTCTGTGATTAACACGTGAGGGCATCTAGTGTGCAAGACTGATGTGGGCTTCTTCAAACAGTTTACATTGTCTTTTGTGATAGCTGATATATTGGAACCTATATTGTGCGCTGATTTTCAAGCACATTTCGTGTCGGCAGTCGACTAGCAGGGAGAAAATTTCTTAAATCTGATAGACAACAGTATAATATCAGACACTAAAGGACATACAACTTGTGAGAAGTTTCAGGTGATTAGCAACTCAGTATCTGAGGAGGTACACTATGTGATCAAAAGTATCCAGACACCCTCAAAAACACATCTCCGGCGGTACTCCATAAGGATACTGCCCTTCGATTGTGCCATTCCAGCACTAATCGAAGCGCTAGGTTTTCAGGTGCTAGCCAGCCAGCCAGCCAGCCAGCCGAGCAGCAGTGGTCCAGCCGAGCAGCAGCAGCAGCAGTCCCGGCCAGCAGCAGCAGTCCAGCCGGCAGCAGACAGCCAGCCCTCCAGCAGCAGCAGCAGCAGCAGCAGCAGCGGCGGCCCCGGCCCCGTCTGCGGCAGCAGCAGCAGCTGCGGCATTCTTGCCAGCCGTCGTCGGCGTCAGCACCAGCGCCAGCAGCATGGGACTCTGGTCTTCGTTCGTCTTCGTCTTCATCCGTCTTCATCTTCGTCTTCGTCTGTCCCCAGTTTTTTTTCCTTTCTTTTTCGTCCTGTGCATTTTTGTTTATCCCTGTCGTCATCTCGGCCCCCACCACCACTACCACCACAGCCATAGTTTATACTTCCCCCTCCGCCGCCACCACCACCATAACATGATGTGCCCAGTCACACCCCCCTCTTCTCACTCTCCCTTCACCCTCGCTTTTTGTCGCCCCCTCTCCAGCTTCTTCCTCCCACTCCTCTTCCTCTGATCCTTTCCCCCCACTCCCCCAGCCTGTCAGTGCAGCTCCAGCTAGGGTGGTGGCCCGTTGGGCCACTGCCCATGCCCAACTCTCCCCATCGCCTTCGCCATCACCGCCACCACCGTCGCCGTCGCCGTCGCCTTCACCATCACCATCTCCGGCGCCGACTGCTGCATCCACGCCAGGACCTGCCCCTTCCCGCCACCTCCCTATAGCTTCCGTCCCTCATGTCACCACCCACCCTTCTGCCACCGTTAAACGCCCTAGTGGCACCACCACCTCCTCCGCTCCTAAAAAGGCCCCACCCCGTCCTCCTCCCCCCCCCCCAGGATGCCAAGGATGTCTCCCCACCTGGCCCTGCTCCCTCCGCCTCCTCCTCCTCCTCCTCCTCCTCCTCCCCCTCTTTATACAAATACCTCCTCTCCCGTCACGATCCTTCCCTTCTCGAGGCCCGGAATCTCTCCCTCCTCCTCCGCCAACACTTCCCTGGTGCCCCATCTCCCTCCTCACTCCCAGACGGGATTCCATTCTCATCTCCTCCCCCAGCCCAACCCTCCATACTGACATCCTCTCCCGCCTCCCCATCACCCGTTTTGGCCCCAACGCCTCCCTCATCCCTGCTCCTTCTCCATCTCCTACCCGCCAACCCCAACCCCCGCATCACGTGCCGACCCTCACTGCCGTGATCACTCGGCTCAGTCTGTCGATCACGGAGGAGGTGGTGTTGGTGGAGCTCAAGGCGCATCCCACGCTGGAGGTGCGGGTGGTCCGCTGCATTTTCAACTCGGCCGGCCCCACCCGCCTTATGCGGGTTTTCTCTGAGGACACCCCCTCCATTGACCGTCTCCTGAAGGAGCGTGCCCTCCTCTTCAACCAGCGCTATAAGGTCGACCCCTCCCGTTCCCCTCCTCAGTCCCTGCGCTGCCAGAGGTGTCTGCGCTATAACGCACACCCAACAGCCGAGTGCCGCGAGGCCCCCACCTGCCCGCATTGTAGGCAAGCGCTCTTACTCCAGCAGTGCCCTAACCCTCAATCCCCTCCCTCCCGCAATACCTGCAATCTCCCCCATCCCACCTACTCCCAAAAGTGTAAAGCCCGACCCCCTCCGACCACTCCTGAACTCACCGTCCCTGTCCATCCTCTGGACGCCCCCACCCCTCCTGGCAATTCCCTTCGTCCCCCCCACCACTGAGGACATCATCAGGTTCTTCACCATTGTCCTACAAAACATCCACATTTTCCAGCGCCCTCACACCCTCCAACAGGTCTCCCTCGCTGCCCGTTCCATTTTCCACTTTAAAATGTATGCCACCTACTCCAACAACCAGGCCCATTTCACCTTCTCCCGTCTTGACACCCTTGTCTAATTCCCTGTCATTGCGTGACAGCACCATATCCTTTTCAACAACATCCGCTCCCTTCCCGCCAACAAGAACCTCTTCCTGTACACCCTTGCCACCCACGGCATGGATGCCTTCCTCCTCAATGAAACTTTCCTCCAACCCCACCACACCGTCCATACGTCGCCCTACCTCCACCGCTCCGATAATCCCCCCCCCCCCCCGATTGCGCGTGGCGGAGTTGCCATTGGTCACCATCGCCAGATCCCAGTTCGGCTCCAACCTCTCCTTCCCGACCCCACCGAACACCTGATCCTTAGTCTCTTCTTCCCTGGCCTTACTGTCACCTGCGCCACCATCTATGTCTGCCCTAACGTCCCTATTCCCTTCGACTTCCTCTCCCACATTGACTGTACCTTCTCCTCCTACGTGATCGCCGCCGACCTCAACATCCATAGTCGTTCTGCCGTCCAGTTATGGCGGTGGCATCGTTTCCTCTCCTCCCTTCAAGGCGACTTCATCACTATCCCCCAGCACACCCGTCCTGAATCCAACTCCACTCCCGATGTTATCCTTTCCTCCCCTAAGCTCCTTGGCCGCATAACAGTGGATGTCCTGGAGCCTATTGGTAGCGACCATCTCCCTGTCCTCCTCACCGTTTCAGACGGTCGTCGCCCCTGCCCCGACCCTCGTAATGATCCTCCCCCGAAGTACGTCCATGACTATTCCCATGCCAACTGGAATGCCTACCGGGATAACCTCTCCACCCAGGTCGATAGCCACCCCTTCACCTACCACCACCCTGACGATGTAACCCATGCCGCCTCCTTTCTCCAGGAGACCTTGTCTGAGGCCGTGGAGGCCCACATCCCTACTGTCGCCATCCACCCCCACCATCCTACCTTACACCCACAGGCTGTCCTCCTCCTCCATGAATCCCGCCATCTCTACTGTGCCTTCCTCCACACGCGTGACCCGGACACACTCCGACACCACCGGCAACTCCAGTGACACATTCGAAATTTGTTCGCGGCTAAGAAATGCCGGGACTGGCGACAGACATGCACCCGTTTAAATGCTACCCTACCTATAAACTCGTCCAACTTCTGGTCAGCCTTCCGTCGCCCTACCGGAACTAAACCCTCCCCCTACTATCCTCTTCTCCATGATGATTACCCCTTACCTGACACCCTTAGTAAGACCAATCACTTTGCCTCTTACCTCTCCGATGTCTTTTCCATCCCCGATGATCCCCAGCTCGATTACTCCCTCTTCCCGGATGTCCGCGATCGAACTGACACCTCTGTCCCTCCACTCGCACCTGGTTTCCAGTACTTGGACAACATTACACACACGGCCCTCAATGCCCCAATCACTACACAGGATCTCATTGCTACTCTCCGCACGAAACGCAACACCGCTCCTGGTCACGATCGTGTCACCTACCGTCACCTTCATGAAGCTCCTGTCTCTTTCCTCTCCACCCTGGCCAGGCTCTACAATGTAGTCCTGTCCACCGGTTACTATCCCGACCTGTGAAAAACCTCCCATATCCTGATGTTCCTTAAACCTGGCAAACTGCCATCCGCCGTCTCCTCCTATCGTCCCATCAGCCTTACCTCGGTCTTCAGCAAGGTCCTGGAGTCTATCCTCACCCGCCGCATCCACCAGCATCTCCACCAGCACCGCCTCCTTCCCGTTACCCAGTGTGGCTTTCGGCCGTCCTTCTCTTCCGACGACTTTCTCCTTCACCTCACTCATCTCCTTTCCGAACAGCTTAATTCCCGTCGCTCCGCAATCTTCCTCTCCCTGGACCTCGAACGTGCTTATGACCGCGTATGGCATTCCTGTCTCCTCTTCAAGCTCCAAACCTTCACCCTTCCCATTAACTACGTCTGTCTGATCGGCTTCTTTCTCTCCCACCATCCTTCCTACGTCACCATCCATCACATGGATTCCTACACCTTTTTTCTCTCCGCCGGTGTGCCCCAAGGCTCTGTCCTCTCTCCCCTTCTGTACCTTTTATATATGGCAGACATGCCGCCGCCATCACCCCCCCTCCACCTTCTCCAGTTTGCCGATGACACCGCCTTCCTTGCCCTTGCCCCCACACTGCAGCGCTCCCAACACCTTCTCCAATCCCATCTTGACCGGTTCACCGCTTGGTGCAACCAGTGGTTGCTCAAGGTCAATCCCTCCAAAACCCAGGCGATCATTGTAGGCAAAACCACCCCTTCCTTCCGCCTCCTTCATTTCTATCTCACCATCTATGGCCGTCCTATCGCCCTCACCTCCACCCTTAAGTACCTTGGCGTCACCGTCGATCGTCGACTCTCTTGGACCCCCCATCTCCGGACAATCCAAGCCAAGGCACGCTCCCGACTCCATCTCCTCAAGCTCCTTTCCGGCCGTACGTTGGATCTGGACCCCTCCACCATACTCTACACCTATAAATCCCTCATCCGCCCTATCCTTTGTTATGCCCATCTGGCCTGGATCTCCGCCCCCCCTACATTTTATAAATCCCTTCAAATCCTTGAACGCCATGCTCTCCGCCTCGCCTATCGCATCCGTCTCCCCTCCCCCACGTGGATCCTGCATGATCTCATTCCGTTCCCCAACCTCCTCCTTCTCCATGAAAGGATACAGATCCTGTACACCTCCCACAAACTCGATCCTCCTCACACGCTTGTCTCGCCCATCCTCTCCCACCCCCGCCCACTGCCGCGCCTATATTCCCACGTCCCACCCGGTCTCCATCTCTCCACCCTCCTTACCCTCTCCCAAGGTGGCTTCCGCCAGCTCCCTCTCCCTGATGATGCCCTCCTCCCCTCCGTCTACCCCTCCTACCAACTTTGATCCTCCCTCCCTCTTCCTGTTTTTGCTCCTTTGGGCACCCTCCCACCCTTATATCCCTCTTCCCTCCCTCCTCCATTTCTCCCCACTCCTCCCCCGGGCTTCCCCTCCCTTGTCCCTCTCCTCCTCCCCCCATCTCCTCAGCCATTGGCATCTTTCCCCCACCTCACTCTTCTTCCTCTCTTGGCAGGTCCCCGGACTCGCACACGCTCAGTGGACATTCACGCGCTGGAGGTCATCGCCATCAGTGTCTCGTGTGTGCCATCGTGTTTAGTGTTCAGTGTTCATCGTCACACTCCATCGTTCACCTGTGCCATCGCCATCTTCAGTGCTAGTGCATCGTGACAACAGTTTGCAGTGTGGATTATCGTCGAGTGTGAACGGCTCTGTGTTTGTCTTTATGTGTCTACTGTTTTATTACCCACCGTTATGTCAAATCTGTGTATTCTTTCTGTTATTTATTTATCTACTCTATAGCTGAAGAGCGGCGTAACGTGCTGCTGACAGCCTGCCTGTTTGTACGGGTTTGAAACTAACAATAAAGGAAAAAAAACCTCAAAAACATATGTTATTCATAATAGGTGCATTGTACTGCCACCTACTACCAGGTTCTCCATATCGACGACCTCAGTAGTCATTAGACGTCGTGAGAGAGCAGAATGGGGCGCTCTGCGGAACTCGCGGACTTCGAACGTGGTCAGATGATTGGGTGTTACTTGTACGTGAGATTTCCTCACTCCTGAACATCCCTAGGTCCACTGTTACCGATCTGATAGTGAAATGGAAACGTGAAGGGACACGTACACCGTCTGTTGAATGACAAGAGACAGCCAACAGTTGAAGAAAGTCGTAATATGTAATAGGCAGATGTCTATCCAGACCATCACAGCACAGAAATTCCCAACTGCATCAGGATCCACTGCAAGTACTATGACAGTTAGGCGGGAGGTGAGAATACATGGATTTCATGGTCGAGCAGCTGCTTAAAAGCCACACATCACGCGGTAAATGACAAACGACGCCTCGCTTTGTGTAAGGAGCGTAAACGTTGGACGATTGAACAGTGGAAAAACGTTTTGTGGAGTGAAGAATCACAGTACTCAATGTGGCGATCCGATGGAAGGGTGTGGGTATGGCGAATGCCAGGTGAACATCATCTGCCAGCGTGTGTTGTGTCAACAGTAAAATTCAAAGGCGGTGGTGTTATTGTGTGGTCGTGTTTTTCATGGAGGGGGCTTGCACCCCTTGTTGTTTTGCGTGGCACTATCACAACACAGGCCTACATTGATGTTTTAAGCACCTTCTTGCTTCCTGTTGTTGAAGAGCACTTCGGGGATGGCTATTGCATCTTTCAACATGATCGAGCACCTGTTCATAATGCACAGCCTGTAGCAGAGTGGTTACACGACGATAACATCCCTGTAATGGACTGGTTTACACAGAGTCCTGACCTGAATCCTATGGAACACCTATGGGCTGTTTTGGAATGCCGACTTCGTGCCAGGCCTCACCGACCGACATCGATATCTCTCCGCAGTGCAGCACTCTGTGAAGAATGGGCTGTCATTCCCCGAGAAACCTTCCAGCACCTGATTGAACGTATGCCTGCGAGAGTGGAAGCTGTCTTCAAGGCTAAGGGTGGGCCAACACCATACTGAATTCCAGCATTACCGATGGAGGGCGCCACGAACATGTAAGTCATTTTCAGTCAGGTGTCCAGATACTTCTGATCACGTAGCGTACGTAATGAAGAGGAAAATCAGAAACTTTCGGACATTGAGATAGTAGGAACAATGGATGAGTCGACTAAACAGACCGACTGCAAAGGATTAAAACATGGTATGATATAAACTGCAGAGCCAAAGAAATGTACACCTGCCTTACATCGTGTAGGGCCCCCACGAGCACGCAGAACAGCAGCAACATGATGTGGCATAGACTCGACTAATGTCTGAAGTAGTGCTGTAGGGAACTGACACCATGAATCCTGCAGGGTTGTTCATGAACCCGTAAGAGTACGAGGGGGGTGGAGATATCTTCTGAAAAGCACGCTACAAGGCATCAAAGATATGCTCAATAATGTTCAATGTCTGGGGATTTTGGTGGCCACCGGAAGTGTTAAACTTGGGAGAGTATTCCTGGAGCCACTCTGTAGAAATTCTGGACTTATGGAGTTTCACACTTCCCTGCTGGAACTGCCCAAGTCCGTCGGAATGCACATTAGGCATGGATGCAAGTGATCAGACAGGATGCTTACGTACGTGTCACCTGTGAGAGACGTATCAGGGGTCCCATGTCACTCCAACTGCACGCGCCCCACACCATTAAAGAACCTCCACCAGCTTAACAGTCCCCTGCTGGCATGCAGGGTCTATGGAATCATGAGATTGTCTTCATACCCGTACACGTTCATCCGCTCGATACAATTTGAAACGAGACTCATCCGACAAGGCAACATGTGTCCAGTCATCAACAGTCCAATGTCGCTGTTGACGGGCCCAGGCGAGGCGTAAAGGTTTGTGTAGTGCAGCCATCAAGGGTACACGAGTGGGCTTTCGCCTCCGAGAGCCCATATCAATGATGTTTCGTTGAATGATTTGCACGCTGACACTTGTTGATGGTCCAACATTGAAACCTGCAGCAATTTGCGGAAAGGTTGCGCCTCTGTCACGTTGAACGATTCTCTTAAATCGTCGTTGGTTCCGTTCTTGCAGGATCTTTTCCCAGCTGCAGTGATGTCGGAAATTTGATGTTTTACCGGACTCCAGATACTCACGGTACACTCGTGAAATGCTCGTGCGGGAAAATCCCCACTTCATCGCTACATCGGAGATGCTGTGTCCCATCGCTCGTGCACTGACTATAACACCACGTTCAAACTCACTTCACTTCTGATAACCTGCCATTGTGGCAGCAGTAACCTATTTAAAAACCGCGTCAGATACTTGTTGTTTTATACAGGCGCTGCCGACCACAGCACCACATTCTGCCTGTTTACATATCTCTGTATTTGAATATGCATGGCTACACCAGTTGCTTTGGCACTTCAGTGTACAGTATCCATACTATTCCAGGACAACTGGGTTCATGACAAACCTGGAGAACGGCACCAGGTAGGCTGACAGAAACAAAGGCGATATTTGAATTAACGTTACAGTCAAGAGCAATTCGATCGTCGATAGCCTATGGTCTTCGCCCCTACATGTAGCATGCAAGAAGGATGGATCATGGAGGACCATCCCGGACAGATATCCAGTATTTAAAATAAAGAACTTCACAAGTAAATTGGCTAGTGCGAAAGTTTTTAGCTTTCTAGACCGCACGAAAGTGTACGACCAGATACCAGTAGCTCCAAGAAACATTCGGAAGACAGCAGTGATTACACCATTTGGGTTATTCGAGTTTTTATTTATGCCTTCCGGTCTTAAGAACGCAGCACACACGTGGCAGCGTGTTATCAACGACGTGATAAAGGCACTGACATTTCGTTTTGCTTATCTTGAAGACATTTTGGTGTTCTTGTCAGATGCTCAATTGTACGAACAGCATCTGTGTCAAGTTCGGAGGCAAGTCTTTGACCATGGAGTGGTGCTGAAAATAAATGCATCGTGCAAAAGAACTAAATCACTTTTTTTGGACATACTATTTTGTCCGAAAGTATATTGCCTCTGCCAGAGAAGATCGTACCGATAATCTCTGCTGAAGCTGCCAAACTACCAGGAGCTCAGATGATATATGGAAGTAATAAATTTTAATCAAAGTTATCTGCCAGCAACAGCTATGGTTCAAGCAACACTCACCGATGCACTTAAGGGATACGACACCAAGGGTTGATGACCTGGTGTCCACCTATTCGTTCACCAACTCTTGGCGTTGCATCCCTTTATATACTGGGACCTATATTGGTAGCTGATTTTCCAGCACATTTCGTGTCGGCAGTGGACTTGCAGGGAGAACGTTTCTTCAATTTGACAGACAACAATACAATATCTGGCACCAAAGGACGTACAACTTGTGAGAAGTTTCAGGTTATTGGAGCTCCGTATCTGAAGAGCTATGTAATGAAGAGAAAAATTAGAAACTTTCGGAAAATGAGGTTGTAGGTGGACAAAGCATTTGGTGATCTACAAGCTAGCCTCAGACAGGCAGTGGTACTCGATCATCCTGTTCATTACACACAGTTAGCTGCTTTTGTAGACGTGAGTTGGTTGGAAATTAGTGCAACACTTCACAAGCATGTAAAAAGGCAAACTCAGCCACTGCAGTTTTTTTGCAAGAAGTTACAGTCATCACAACAGAAGTGGAGTACGCATGACAGAGACTTTTTGGCAATCTATGAAGCAGTTGGCAATGCCCATATAAGGCAACAAGTGTCCGGCGCAGTTGTAAGATCGGTTACTGCTGCTGCAGTGGCAGGTTATGAAGATTTAAGTGGGGCTGAACGTGGTGTTGTAGTCGAAACACGAGTGATGGTACACAGTATCTCCAATGTAGCGATTTGGGGTTTTTTCCTATACAATCATTTCACGAGTGTACCGTGAATATTAGGAATCCGGTAACACATCAAATCTTCGACATCGCTGCAGCCGGAAAAAGATTCTGCAAGAACGGGAGCAACGACGACTGAAGAGAATCGTTCAACGTGACAGAAGTGCAACCCTTCCGCAGACTGCTGCAGATTTCATTGATGGACCATCAACAAGTATCACCGTGCGAATAATTCAACGAAACATCATCGATATGGGCATTCGGAGCCAAAGGATCACTCGTGTACCCCTGATGACTGCACGACACATAGCTTTACGCCTCGCCTCGGCCCGTCAACGCCGACGCTTGACTGTCGATGACTGGAAACAAGTTGCGTGGTGGGACGAGTCTCGTTTCAAATTGTATCAAGCGGATGAACATGTACGGGTATGGAGACAACCTCATGAATCCATGAACCCTGCATATCAGAGTAGGACTGTTCAAGCTGGTGAAAGTTCTGTAGTGGTGTGAGGTGTGTGCAGTTGGAGTGACATGGAACCCCTGATGCGTCTAGATGCCACTCTGACAGGTGACAAGTACGTAAGCATCCTGTCTGATCACCTGCATCCATTCATGTCCAATGTGCATTCGGACGGACTTGGAAAATCCAAGCAGGACAATCCGACACCCCATAGGTCTAGAATTGTTACAGAGTGGCTCCAGGAACACTCTTCTAGGTTTAAACACTTCCACTGGCCACCAAACTCGCCAGACATTGAGTAATATTGAGCATATCTGTGATGCCTTGCAACGTGGTGTTCAGAAGAGATCTCCACCCCCTCTTACTCTTACAGATTTATGGACAGCCCAGCAGGACTTACAGTGTCAGTTCAATACAGCACTACCTCAGACATTAGTCAAGTCCATGCCACATCATGTTGCTGCACTTCTGTATGCTCGCAGGGCACCTATGTGCTTTTAGGCAGGGGTACCAGTTTCTTAGGCTCTTCATTGTAGAAGCTAGATCAGTGACTGTGTTTACAGACCACATACCCAAATCATCTGCCCTTAAAACACTAGTGATAAGTGTTCACCAAGATAGTTCCTTTCTATTAAGTTCAAAAGCCAGTTTACAACAGACACACTCCCTGTAACAGGAGCAGGGAATTTAGTGGCTGGCGTATTTGTAGAATTCTAGCGATTTTGACCTCGCCGTGGAACACAGTGTGGATTCAGAACTGCAGCAGCTGTTAAACTACTCATCTACAGGTCTGTTCGCACAAATTCCTGTGCCTAAGTCGAACCTAAATCTGTGGTGCTACATTACTCAAGGCACCACAAGTGCATCCATTTCAGAGAAGTTCCAAAAGTTGGCATTTGACAGTGTCTACAGCGTATCACACCCGGAGCTAACACTACAATCAAGTTGCTGATAGACGACTTTGTGTGTCCTGGTATGAAAAGAGACGTGCTCCTTTGCATAGGTTCCTGCATTCCTTAACGGCAAAGAAAAGTGGGCCAACAAGTACATGCTGATATTGGAAATTTTCAAGATACTTCTGCTAGATTCACATAAGTTTATGCGGATCTGATCACGACCTCTTCCTCAGTGAAAGGCTTACAGGTATTTGCTTACAGCCAGAGGCACCATGTGTGAGCCAGAACTACAGCAAATACGCTTCTGTGTACGTGAGTCTCACATTTCGGATGCCCCTCCATGTTACAACTGATCCAGGACGTCAGTTTGAGTCCACACTGTTCCTAGAGCTGGTCGAAATGCTCAGAACTCTGAAAGCGGCACTGATGTGCCGTCAAGAGATATGGACTGACGCGTTACCATTAGTGTTGTTATGCCCATGAACAGCTCACAAACCTTACATTGGTGTGTCAGTGGTTGAGGTGGCTTGTGGTGAACTGCTACTTATTTGGTATACTATATAGTACCATCCTCACTGCCTAACTCAGAGGACCTCACGCAGTGGTTGCAGCTAAAACGTCACTGCACTAGTATAATCTGCCCACCGTGGCACCCAAAATGTGTATGCACACAAAGACTTACACAATTGCACTGAAATGTTACGAACAGACTGAGCCAAATCGGCCTTACAACAACCGCATACTGGCCCTTTTCAGGCGCTGGGTGGAGAACAGGCTTACTGTGGACACATTGTACAAAGGTATCGACTGAATGCATCAAGACAGTGTGGATTTTACCCACACCAACCTCAGACGCTGCCCTTGTGCATCACGACACAGCAAACGAAGAACATACTGAAAGGATACCTAGCACATCATCTGAGACAGCACGACAACTGACAGATGTTTCACCACCACAAATAACATTGCTATCGCTCCTGAACACCTGACACAAAATAGCCGGCTGTCGAACAAATTCAATCATCCAAGGTGCTCCGCACTGTAAAGGGGAGGGGAATGTTTGGCACTGATATCTTTTCGTACACTTGCGCGACGTGATGTCAGAGTATGTGAGGTGTTTCTTTGGTTGACGTTGTTCTTTATCTTTGCAGTCACGTTACGTAATTCCCTAGCATCGATTGATTCTTCTTGTCATTAAGTAATTTTGGCAAAATTTGACCAATAAAAAGTTTCGTTTATTCATCATATGCTATGCGTATTCTATTTATTTGATGTACGTCCATGCTTACACAGTCGAAAAGCGATCACGAAGTCATCTGCCGAATTTTGCAAAAGTGAAGCTCAGCTATGAGAGGTTAATCCTGGTTTTCGATCGAGATACCTCGAATACATTATTTTGTAAGGCCATAAATGTCTTTCTATTCCAAGTATGAACTTAACTGCGAGACTACAAAGACCACACATAAAGTATGAATGAAAAATATTCTCACCTAAATCGCGTATTTCGAATTAAAAGAAGGGTCTTCGCGCGGTATGTTCTCATATTCAAAATTCACTGCCTGTCCGCTTGGAGCACTGCTGTGCTTCTCTAGCTCCATATTGTAAGACAGCTTGTACTTCTTAAGTTTTGGTCTTCTGTGTGTCTAACAATGCGCGCTTGTAACGAAAGATATGTACTAGTACTGGTACAGTGGAGTATTTGTATTTTGTTATGGTGTGCAACAACAAGACCATTGCCATTGGAGATTAATTTCATTTCTGGTTCCAAGTTTCAGGTATTCCTCACTGGCATTGTCTGCTAGCTGAATGTGGGCTTATAAATATATTAGTTTAGTGTTCAGTCTCCGATCAGCACTATGAAACTTTTTTCATTGATTCCTGCTTCCATTTCTCACAATGGTGTGCATTTGTGAGAATGTCACTTTGTTTGCTCATTCGGATTACAAAATAAATTGTAGGTCTGTCAGCAATTTTGATGACACCAAGGGAACTTCCATCCCAAAGTGGGTAATGAGTGAAACAGGAATGTGATATCAGATCTAATCTTGACATAAATATTTACTTTCATAGCTTTAGGTAAACTATGTCATCATTTAAATAACAATACAAGTGAGGTATCATAGCTGTACTTGCTTTATCTACGGATATTATTGATCCCCGTAGCCAGAAAAAATACATAAAGAGCTCGTGTGAGACTGCAATGCGATTTCAACCACCCTTTTCTTTTGGATGGTGTTATTATATTCCATTGTGGGCAGACCATAAAACGTAAACATCGCTACATCTGCACCCACAGCATTCTGAGTACAAAAAAGTACTTTTTACTGCACATGTCATCGAAGTATATGTGAATATGACGAGAGCTTCATGAATTCAGCAACAATGTTACACATGTAAACTGCCACAAGAGGATTTATAGTAGCACCAGGACTCGAACCTGAATGTTCTGCTCTTCACAAAAGGTCCTCTTAATCATTAAGCTATCCATCAACAACTTCTAGACCGATTTAACTAGTGAAAATGATATTTTGGGTAGTTTAGGAAGCCTAGATAGCGAAAATCAAACAATTCTAATTCATATTAATTTAACAATCGTATACAAGTGTCGCATTTTAAGACTTTACAAACGACCCCTAGATGGCGCAATTGAGGAGTGATGTTACTATTATTTTAATATTTATTATATCTTATAGTTAAAAATGGTATCTCGAAATTAGCCAAATACTTTTCCTACAGAGAGCAGTTAAGGTCAATTGGCACTAGACAACAACGGAACAGAACAGTATGTCAGGCGACACCACTGCCAAATAGTGGGGGATTCACACTATATGGAACACAACTTCAATTCACTTAGTCCAGTACCAAAAAGTGAAAGTGAGGCTGTGAGATACCATCCACGATACAAAAGTCGAAGCAAACTATCGTATTTAAGGAAATAACAACTATGAAGTGTATTAATGGTAAAAGCAAACTACATAGCAGGTGTTCTTGATCAGTTTTATATGGTAAATTACTGAAAAATGAAACAACATTTCAAAACAATGACATTCGTTTGCTAGCGAAAATATATAGGCCTATATAGAAACAAATCAAACAATAGTTATAAGGGAATACATGGAGTCTGTTTACCTTGTATAAAATATTTCTCTTCCTTAAGTAGCAAGAAATATTATAGACAACTGTATTTTTTTCCTTCAGTAGAGCTGATTGATTCACTTGATAGAAGGTTATTTAATTAAAATTACTTCATGTTACTTCATGAATACACCCACCCACACCAACCCACCCACACCCACACCCACACCCACCCACACACCCACCCACCCCCCCCTTCCCCACACACACACACTCACACACACACACACACACACACACACACACACACACACACACACACACACACACACACACACACACACACACACACACACACACACACATATATATATATATATATATATATATATATATATATATATATATATATATTGAACAGGTACAGACTCCAGAGTTTCTCAGAGATGTCTGTGAGCAGTCGTACATCACTGCCTTTGTATTATCTAGCATATTCTCTTACTCCACAGGGATGCTGGAGTCCTTCCAGACATTTGCAGCATGCTCATCCTCTACATCCATCTTGGCAGTGGCTGCTAGTTTACTGGAGAGTGCTGTTGTGTTAGTAAATATAGACTGATGGAGTCTCTCCATTGAATGCAGCTATTTGTATGGAAAGACTCCCTTCTTCATAACAAGCTGAAATTTCGAATCATCGGGATTTGCAGCTGTAGTAATATGGATGTCCTTCTGACAGACTATCTCAGAAAGTATCTGAAGAGACGTATGTGTGAATCATAGTGAATCCAGGGAGTGGAGCGATATTTTTGGCGTGATTCGCTTGAAAATGTAATGTACTTTCAATGGTGTCAGAAATGACACTGACCTTACCATCTTTCAAGTCGAAATCACCAAGTGTTCAACAGGGTGATGAGTGTCATACCCTCTCAGATTGTGAAACGAAACAGGTACATGGTATGGCAGTTGGTACTTCAAGTTGCATACATTCAGAACTGCACAACAGAACTTCCCTATTAGATAACAATGATGTCTTGTGGAATTTCTACTTTTCTATCTATGGCAGCTGACAAATATGATAGTCAACTGCCTGCAAGTTGTTCACAGGAATGCTGTTGCGATAATTTCCATCAGCTTCCTACACAAGTTTCTCGAGCTCAAAGAGGAGCCACCTCATGCGAAAACCACCAAGAGAAGATTCCAATTTGTTGCGACTAGAGTTATATGAGCAGGCAACTTGATATGATGCCCCATAAATACGTGCCATTCTGTGAGGACAATGCACTGGGGTTGCCTTAACGATGTAGGGTACTTATAAATGGTGGAAAAATCAAGACTTTATTAAATTCTATAGTCTTTCCTGATTGCATTTATATATACATTATAGAGTTTCAAATGAAAACTGACCTAAATATACCAAATTCTAAAGTTACGGTCATGTATGCTACCGCACCCCCTCTATTTCTGTTACACAAACCAGTATTATTTCGAAAAGAAATGTGAACTTCCTGTTTCCAGCGATAATACGTATGATATGTTGTATATGTTGGTAACAGTGCAGGTTTCTAGTGTCTGTTAAGGATTATCTTTGCTAGTATTTACTTTTGTTTCCCTAAAACAGTTTTTTCACGTGTTTCTGAATGTTTGTTGCCCACATGCTACATATATTTGTGGAAGTACATATCCTTTAGCATGCAATAAATATAAACTATGTCATGCATCAATAAATTCAATAGAAGGAAATTCTGTGGTAACTAATTATAACACTTACTGCTCAGTACCTAGTACTATAATGGGCAAAGCCAAATACAACACTATACTGCATCGTTTGTTATACTGGCACAATATGCATTACCAAATATGGTATTACGTTGCAGTAAATGTTACCTTCTGGGAGGATTTAAGTAAACTGACTCTGAGTTACCTAATGGATTTGCCTTATCGAATCTCAATTTAAAATAACAGTTGAAACCAGAAAGCTAAAGACTGAAATTAGGAAAATAGCTTAAGTAACCAAGTTCACTTAAATGAAATAAAATACGGTCGCCAGCCTAATTAGGCATAGTAATATAAAACATCTGTATAGAATTTTGGTAAAGGAAAGCTACCATTACTTCTTACCCAGATAAGTACAATGAAACCCTACTATAATAAGATAAGTGATACAGTGAATACTAGCAGTTATAAATAGTATGTGCAAGCTCTCACAGGAACATTTGACACTATATGTCTTTTCAACAGTAATACTTTGTCAAATATAAATTATGTCATCATCAAATGTTGTGAAAGACACTATTAAACCAAATTTGGACATGGACATAGTCTTATTTCAACAGTTACTTTCCAAATAGTACAAATATAATTATGAGTCACTTGCAATAGGATCTTTTTTTACACTCACTATGAAGCAATCTTGTTTCTATTTTTATTAATAAAAGCAACTATGGTAACTTTATCTTTCATAGGCAAAGACTTAAGTGGGGCCCTCAAACTGTCTTTCCAATTTTTATTACACAAAGCACACAAAATTCTAGAATTACTTCATAATGCAATTAGTAAATTCATTGTTCAAGAATGTTTCTTCATGTTAAGCAACACGAAAGTGGAGATTCTCAAACTGGCCATTACACTAAAGCAAACTAAACACACTTTTCTGAGACGATTGGAAATTTAGGAATTACTTTATCACAAATTTCACTCACCTTGCATAGCTTTTTAACGGTTAATGCCAGTGATTTTTCATACAGGTTCTCAAGTATGACTTTAAATGCATTTTACTCTAACTAACCTCAAAATAATGTGCTTTCTTTTGTCATTTCCACAACTAGTAATTTTCATTAATTGGTGTTACAAGTTCACAAACATAGCAAGCCACACTGTCGAAAGTGACCTCTGTATCAGTTCTTCAGAGAAAAAAGTCCCACATGGCACACTTTCTTGCCATTCAAAATTTTATGTTAACTATGACGCTGTTTGTAGTGGATTTGTTGTTGTTGATGTGGGCATCTTATCTTCTTTGATAAAGGAAGTGGCGAGATGTAAACAATGTGATGGTTTAGGCTGTATGGAAATAACTGAACAACAAAGTAGCAGGAAGGGCTTAGCTTCAAGATTAGTTGTTCTGTGTAGATCCTGCAATAACGACTTCGAACGTTGTGCATAATTCATGTGATATGAATTTGAAGTTAGCGTATGCAGTGCTTGCAATAGGAAAAGGAAAAAAGGGCTGCTCAAACATTTAGTGGTTTGATGGACCTTCCACCTACTCCCAGTAGGTTCAGCGAGTACATAAAAATACTTTTAGATGCCTTGACGGTTGTTTCTAAAGCATCTATGAAACATGCAGTAGTAGAAACTGTAAATATTACTGGAACGAGGGACATTGCTGTTGCTTGTGATGGGACATGGCAATGTTGAAGACATTGTTCCCTGAGTAGTGTTGTAAGTGCTACTTCTCTCGTGAGTGGAAAAGTAGTTGATGTTGAGTGTTCATCTAAGTACTGCTACACCTGCCATGGTAACACTGAAGGACATATTGAACATCAGTGTTCTAAGAATTATGAAGGTTACAGTGGAGATAGGGAATGTGATGGAGCTTTACAAATATTTATAACGTCAGATATACGAAGTACCTAGGTGATGATGACTCTAAAGCTTTCAATAAAATTAATGAGTTCAATGTTTATGGTGATATCTTGGTAACAAAACTGGAGTGTTGTGGACATGTGCAAAGGAGGATGGGTGCTAGATTGAGGAAGCTACGAAGAGGAATGAAAGGAAAGTTACTATCTGACTGAAAATCTCAGTCTGCCTGAAGCCGATTGACAGAAACTGAAATAGACCTTCTTCAGAGTTATTATGGACTGGCCATTAGACGAACTGCGCCTCTCAATGATGCTACAGCAATGATAAAAGCTGTATGAGCCATCTACTTTCATAAGTTGTCCACAGATGACAATCCTGTTCACAGACTTTGCCCTAAAGGAGCAGATTCTTGGTGTGGTTACCAAAAAGCAAAAGAAAGTGGTCTGTCTTCATGGGGGCACTCAGAATACAAATGATGGTTTCAGCTATTGCATATGGGAAAGATTACCCAAGAATGTTCTTGTAGGACGAAATACATTAATAGTTTAGTGTACTAGATGCAGTGATATGTTTCAATGATGGAATAATAGAAAGGTTGGAAGTCCTGAGAAATTTAGGCATAAAATGTGGTTCTAGTAAGGGGAGATCAATTGCTTGTGTGTGACAGACAATGGGTACATGAAGCTGGAAGATTCGCTCTTCAAGTTACCAAGGAAGAAAGAAGTTCTAAAAGAAATGTAAAGAGGAAGCTTGAAAATGGAGAAATGCTGTAGGATGAAGACTATGCTTCAGGAATGTTCTGAGGCACAGTTTAATTGAACTCATATCTTCATTCACAATTTCCCATAAGTTGTAGTTTTCAGAGTTTTGGTACAAATATTTCCTAAAGTTTATAAAGCATTGCTTTAATTTTTTCTGTAACTTGCAATAGTCAATACTTATGTAGTAGACCTAAGCTTTATTGTAGAATCAACCAAATTATAGAAAAATAACATTTTTATTAGGAAAAAATTATAAAAATTAAAATATAAGATGTGATATTTTTTATCCTTGTAATATACATAATAGGTGGAATTAAATATGTCTAGTACCTCAGCCATCATGTCATGTATATCTGGTAAAAATTTGGGCTCCTTAAAATGTATAACAATGGATTAAATGGTACCTCAATTTGGGGAAGTATTTTGGAAAAATGTATCAGTTTCTTTGTAATTTTTTTAATAACCCTAATCAGGTTCAAAAATATTCAAACTATTCCTAATTTGTTCAGAAGGTGTGCTGCATTACCTGATATCAACAAAAAAACTGTAAAACATATACATTATAAACAGTGCCTGAAAGAAATAGGTGTTGATTTTTATATAATATTGAGCCAGAAAAGTACCCTGTACCCTTAACAATGTGCCACAGGAGCTAGCAGGCACTATAAGTCCGCATGTTTGATGAATGGTCATCGTTTCTGATGGTGGGGTTTCTTAAACTTTAAGAATTTTTTATCCTTGGTAGATATTTCCACACATCCTGGCTTGAGCAGCCAACGAGTTACCTTTCAATACACTTATTGTTGGTAAAACAGTTGAGGCATCTACGACAAAAATATTTCCTTTAGGGAAATGGCAGCAAGTGGTAGGAAAGGACACCAGGTGCACTCAGTGTGTATGCCTGGGAGCATCATTCAACATGTTGAAGAGGCTATTACGGTAGCCATTGAGGGAACAGGGTGCAACCAACTGCGGATTGTGCCACACGTTGGAATGAGTGATGCCTCTCATCTGGGCTCTGACGTCATACTTCGGTCATTCCAGCGACTAGCAGAGAAGGCTGACAAGACCAGCCTTGCTCATGGATTTTCAACATAGCTTACAATTTGTAGCGTTGTTCCCAAAATTGATCATGACTCTTTGTTTCTGAGTCGAGCATAAGTACTAAATCAGAATCTTTGAAGGTTCTGTGACAAGCTAGAATCGACTTCCTTGACTTGCGCCTTAGGGTTGAGAGCTGTAGGGTTCCCCTAAATGGATTAGTTGTGCACTACACATCAGAGGCTGCTACTAAGACACCTGACTGTGTGTGGCGTCCACACAAGGAATTTTTAGGTTAGGTGCCCCTCAATCCAATCAATATAACGATACCTGTAGGAAATCCAAAAATATCGGTGCAAGATCGAAAGAAATGCCTTCCTCATGGGACAGTATTGAAATCTTAATGGTTAACTGCCAAAGTATTCACAACATAGTTCCAGAGTCTGGAGCACTCCTGATAATCAGTGAAGTTCCCATAATACTAGGTACAGAAAGCTGGTTGAAACCTGAAATTGATAGCAGTGAGATTTTTTGGGGAAAATTTAAATGTATATCTAAAGGACCCGCAAATGGGAAATGAGATGATATATTTTTTACAGTAGACAAGAAACTCACATCCATCGAGATAGAAATTGAAGCTGCATACGAGATTGTTTGGGCAAGACTCAGTACCTGGGGCAGGCATAAACTGATAATTGTATTCTTCTATGGCTCACCAGACTCATCTCCGGATGTAACTGGAAACTTCAGAGAAAACCTCAGTTCACTGTATCAAAGTTCCCCACTCATATTGTAAACGTCGATAGAGACTTTAATCATCCAACAATCAATTAAGAAAAATACAGGTTTGTTAGTGGTGGGCGTGATGACGCGTCCTGTGATACTTTCTTAAATGCGTTCTCTGTAAACTACCCAGAATGGATAGTTCAGAACCCCACTTGTGATGGAAAAATATTGGATCTAATGTTAACAAATAGACCTGACCTCTTTGAGAATGTCCAAGTCGAAACTGGTGACAGTGACCATGATGTGGTTGTGGCAACAATGATTACCAAAGACAAAGGACAACTAAAATAAGCAGAAAGATGTATATGTTTAGAAAAGTAAATAAAAATATCAGTGTTGTCATATTTCAATGAGGAACTTGACAACTTTCAGCACAGGGCAGGAGCATTTAGAAGAACTATGGCTGAAGTTTAAAAGAATATTTGACCATGCACTGGATAGATATATACCAAGTAGAACAGTTCATAATGGGAGGGACCCTGGATAGTATACAGCCGCTGTAAAGAAACTTCTGCGTGCAAAATTAAAGCAACAAACGAAAATTTTGCAACGTTGCGTTTATTTTGCCACAAAAAGTAAAAACAGGTGACAGTAAAGTAGAAACAATGTAAAGAATAGAGATCGTAATCAACTGCAATATGCATAACGGTAGACAAAAATGTTCTTCGTTTTTTTTTTTTTTTTTTTTTCAACTTAACGGGTTTCCACACACATTCTGACAGCCGGCCGTGGTGGTCTAGCGGTTCTGGCGCTGCAGTCCGGAACCGCGGGACTGCTACGGTCGCAGGTTCGAATCCTGCCTCGGGCATGGATGTGTGTGATGTCCTTAGGTTAGTTGCGTTTAAGTAGTTCTAAGTTCTAGGGGACTTATGACCTAAGATGTTGAGTCCCATAGTGCTCAGAGCCATTTGAACCATTTTTGAACACATTCTGACAACTGGTTAATGTGTTCAGATTGGGGGGTGTGACCATCTCTGGCACCAATACAGGCCTGTAAACGATGGGTAATGCTGTGAATGATGTCATCAATCTCATATTGAGGCGATAACGTCCGTTATTCCTGCAGACCTGCTCACACGTCTTGGAGAATGGTTGGTGGATGCTGACGTGATGCAACCTGTCTCCCTATGCATCACAAACATTTCCCTTTGTTGTCAGGCCTATATTGGTGCCAGAGATGGTCACACCCAAACTGAGCACATTAACCAGTTGTCAGAATGTGTATGGAAATCCGTTAAGTTGAAAAAAAGCGAAGAAACATCAGCCACCCATTCTCTATGAAGTCAAGCATTATCGTCCATCAATACGAAGTCTGTACCCATAGCACCTCGCAACAACCGCCCATGAGATCCCAATATCTTCTCAAGGTACCTGACACCAGTTAAATCCTGTTGATTCACCCATACAAATTCATGAAGAGGTGTTTGAGTGGTCAAAATAATCCCTCCCCACACCGTTAAGGATCCTCCTCGATATCAGTCACTTACCACAATGTTTGGGTTCTGAAGTCGTATTCCACATTCCCTCCAGATGCTAATCCTGTCGAGATTCTCTTTCCAGAACAAATGGGGACTCATCTGCGAAAAGAACATTGGCCCACCGTTCAACTGTCCAGGTGGCATGTTGACAGTTCCACTCTAGACGTTCCCTTCTGTGAAGACATGCCAGAGGTAGACAGACAGCATGTCTCCAACAATAAAGGCCACTCTGAAGAAGCCTTCTATACACCGTTTGCATCAATACAACACGTCCAGGGGATGCTGTGAGATCAGATGCCAGTTGCAGTGCATTGGGCAGTACTGTCTTGCCCTTACAACCAAATAACGGTCCACTCTTTCTGATGTCACTCGTGGTCGGCATTGTTCTGGTCTCTGGGATACAATTTCGGTCTCTATAAAGTGTCGCCTCACACGAGAAACGATAGAACGATTGACATAAGCCATCCGGCCACATCAGTTTGCATTTCTCCCTGTTTCAATTCTTCCTATGGCCCTCCACAGCAGAGTCTTCTTTGTGCCATACTGCACCGTCTGTGACTGTGTACACAGCGATTTTGGATGTGGGACTACCCTGCAAACACTACTCCACTTGATAGGTGCCGTGATGTCATTGTTGGCGTGGTTGGCCATTGATCAAAATCTCCCCATCTTCCGTGCAGAACACGATTGTATAACGGCTGTTGACAGTTTATGTGGTTATATCGTGAATTAAATACAGGATGGGGAAATAGCAGTTTGTTGCATTAATTTTGGACACCAATGTACGTATCAAACAAAGCGTATGGGTACAGATAGGCATATACTGAACGAAATACGTTTGGCTCTCAAAGGAACAATGCATGAACACTTCAGTGACTACCATAGCAGAATAATGTCAAATGATCTTTCACAAAACCCAAAGAAATTCTATTCATATGTGAAGGCTGTTAGTGGCACCAAAGTTAGTGTCCATTATATAGCGAATGAGACAGAAACTGAAATTGAGGGTATCAAAGAAAAAGCTTAAATGCTTAACTGCGTTTTCGAATGCTCTTTTACAAAGTTAAATCCAAGAGAACTGCCCCAATTTAAGGCTCGTATCTCTGAAAAGATGGGTGAAATCAGAATTAGTTTCAGAGGTGTTGGGAAGCAGCTGGAATCGTTGAAATTAAATAGAGCTCCAGGACGCAATGGAATCCCTATCAGGCTCTACACTGAATCTCCGGTTGAGTTAGCCCCCCTTCTAACTACAGTCTATCCAAGATCCCTCGAACAAAAAATTGTACACACTTCTTGGAAAAAGCACAGCTCACACTCGTTGTCAAGAAGGGTAGAAGAAGTGATCTACAAAACTACCGTCCAATATCCTTGGCATCGATTTGTTGTAGAATTTTAGAACATATTCTGAGCTCAAACATAATAAGGTATCTTGAACAGAATGACCCCCTCAATCCTAACCATCATGGATTCCGAAAACCTCGATCTTGTGAAACCCAACTCGCACTTTTCTCACATAATATACTGAAAGCTTTGGATCAAGGCAGGCAGGTAGATGCAGTATTTCTTGATTTCCAAAAACCTTTTTAACTGGGTACTCCAACCACTGATTCTCAGTATGTTTATTCATTAATGAAATTTGTTGCAAATAATATGTCTATTTCCAACCAATAGTTCAAAACACAGTATCAATACTGCGAATAAGAGCAATCTACATAAAGACCTAAAATCACTTACCTTGGACCAAAAAGGGGCTCAATATTCAGGAGCACACATTTTCAATAAATTTCCAGCAACCATTGATAACTTGGTTTCAAATAAAGCACAGTTTAAGCAGAGTTTGAAAGACTTTTAGGCAACTCATTCTACTCTGTGGATGAATATATTAACAAGGGCTGTTGGATCAGCTTAAGTAAAAATGTCTGTTAGATTTCAGTTCTGACAGCATTTGGTCACACCAGTCAAGATTAAGTGTTTTGTGTATGATAAATCTATTAAAAGTGTATAACTATGTTTCATTGTTACCATGTGTTAATTCTGTAAATATTAGCACTTGTAGTTAATGTATTCACATACTTTGACAATCTTCTGAAAAATGATCAGGGTAGTTGACATTGTATTCAAATATTTTGTTTTCTATGTTATACTTTCTGACATGTCCGCACCCACGAGAAACGTCTCATTTTTGGGTCTGTTGAACTAAAACTGAAGCTAATCTGAATCTAATCTACACCTTTGAATAATGATACTCCTCCATCACTTTTAAATAATCTACCAATTCACTTTACAATTTCACAATGGTCACAAAAGTGTAGTTGTTCAGCCTTAAACATTCTGCTGTAGCACTTGTAGGCATAAGGACAGAGTCTGAATTTTTCAGATTCTCACTGATTCAATATTCTCCTGTCATGGTCACCACGTGAGGTGGCAGTTATGCCAGGATCAAAGTCACGACTTTAAGTGAGGAGAAACATGTGTTAATGCAACTTTGGTTTTAGAGCTTTTCAATAGCTGAATCCACATTAAAACTGATTCAGTGATTTATTATTCTTCTATAATTATTGGATTCAAATAACTTCTTACATTCTTGAATAACTGTGCAGTTTTATTACAGATGTATGAATACAAACATCTAGTTTCAGCAGTAGCTAAGCTCATATTAATTAAAAGTTCTACATAAAGTAATTTTTGTCATTAGCACTGTTATCTTTCATCTTCATGGACAAAGTAGTGATGTAGTTCTCTAAGGTCTTCCTTGCCTCTTCATATGGTGTTGGTAGCTCTATGCAGCACCTGCTGTGAGGTGGGGTATCTGCTGATAATCTTTATGTATCTCATCACCCAAAGAGTACCAAAACAAATAATAAAATTGCATATAAATAACAGCTTCTTGGACAACTCTTGAACTATTTAATTGTTACGAAACTAATAATAATATTAGTTCTACACACGATTACTCATTTGTAGATAATGAGAGCTCAGAAATTTTCGTACTCGCGAAAATTCTCAGATTTAATTCAGCCAGATTCTGTGCATCCTCAGCGAGAAGATGTTTAAGCAGTTATTATTTTTGTGCTCCAAATGTGAACGGAATGGAAAGGAGCCTTAAATGATATAATGGAAAACACCACACATTATAGTAGACAGATTAAATTCATTTCAGATTTAATACACACTTCGTTAATTTTGGTGCAACAACTTTTATTACTCCGATTTTACTGCATATTTCATCCTTCGCCTTCTTATTGTTCACTTTAGACTTAGTGCTTTTCCATGTACAGAATTACTGTATGTCCTTCATCTTTTGAATGGGTCACATTGATGTAACTGAAATGATAAATAACTTCAGTGACTCTTTCTATGAGGCACTACTGTAGGGCCATTATTTCCTTAAGTGCAGTCTAGAGGTCCAGGCTGGCTGGCATCTGCAGTTTCAGGCTTGAGTTGAAGTGGTGGGTTTTTGTCAGGATGTTGTCTGGTGGTGGCTCAAGAAAAATTCATTAACAGTCACACATTTTATTAGGAAACAAGCTACAGCACTCATAGCATCGATTCTTAGTAGCAACGACCCTTCAGCATGCGCTGATAGCGTGAACCCTATGGTGCTGAGGCAATATGTAGACAGTGGCTGGCAGCTGGTCTGGAATGCTCATGCAGGACGCCCACAGCAGCCCATGCGCTGTCCAATCACGACTCCACAGCTCACAGTAGGGCACATCTGCAGATGGGTAACCTAACCTCTTGCAGAGGAAGACAGGTCCAAGCAGTTTTGTCCATCCCTGTGAGCAGAGGTGTGCAGTGTCAGTGTGCCTGCAAAAGTACAGGAAGACGGACAGCTGCACTGCCTCAGTCACTAACAAATGACCTCCAAGGCAGAAGTCCAGCTGCACCTGAAGCGAGCCTGAAGGAAGCCAACTGACTGGAAGGTACCAAGTCCACAGAGTGGTCTTAGAACCAGAAGTCAGCTTGATGATGGAGCACAAGTCTCATGGTGGCAGCATGCAAAACCATGGCGCCCCTTTGCCTAACGTGGACCTCAGAGGCGTGCACCAAGCTGATGAAGCAGCACCTACACCTGCAGGGCCATATGCTGCTCCACCAGAGCCCAAGTCCACCTGTGCCTTTGTGGGTCAGCTCCTCAATTTGCATGCCCAATAGCCATTATGCAGTTGCGGGTGCAAAACGAAACTTCTGTGTCCAGTATGGTTTTTTGCTTTGCACATTATTAACGATGCAGTATTTCAACTCTGTTCTGATATAAGGGGCGTGGGTCGTTCAATTAGTATTGCAACCCTTTTTTTCCGAAAGAAGATTGTTTTTATTCAGGATTCCAGCACACCATATTATTCCCCAGTCTTTTGGCTAAAAACCCTGTGTCTCAACATTACCTCCGTTCAATGCGACGGCCTTATGCCACTCTACTGAGAGGTACTGTATGACCGCATGTTGCCACTTTATTGGTCGACAGCAGAGCCCAAGTCTTGCTGCATCAATAACCTCCCCATTATCCACGTTCTACTTCCTGCAGAGAGCATCCTTCATTGGGCCAGACACATGGAAGTCGGAAGGTGCGAGATCCGGACTGTAGAGTGGTTGAGAGAGAACAGTCCAATGCAGTTTTGTGAGCTTCCTTCGGGTGCACTGGCTTGTGTGAGGCCCTATTTTTTCATGGAGAAGATGAAGTTCGTCTGCAATTTTGGGGCGACGAACACACTTAAGTAGCTTCTTCAGTTTCCTGAGGGTGGCATGGTACACTTCATGGGTGATCGTTGCACCATGAGAGAGGACATAAAACAGAATAACGCTATCAGACTCCCAGGAGACCATCGCCATGGCTTTACCAGCAGATGGTGTGTGTAGCACCTCCTTTTCTCCCAGTAACTCACAGAAAAATCTTAACACAAGCTTTAATAAAGAAATTTAATTCTAGCATTACTAACTATGAGGAACTGGGGAATATGAATCACTCACAAGCTTCACTTTAAGTTCTGATTTATTGCAACACAACCAGTTAAAACACCAACAGTTACGTGTTGTAATTGAATAGGTAGGTCACAGCTATATTGACAACAATTTATACAAACAGATTAAGGCTTGCAAATTTATAAATTTTAAATTCCGCAAAAATTAGGGAATAAACAGTTAAACTGGCGAACAACTTGGTTCAGATTTGACTGGTATACATTATAGCACTGAAACACTTTTTGACGAGATAAATCGTAGAACACAAATAACTAAGTAAATTCACGTGTTACAGGAAACCGGATCAGTTAGTTTAATTTGCGAGTTCATTTCAGTGGGCTTACTTAAACACTAAATAAGACAGGATAAATCTAGCACCCATTTAAAGGGGTATATACATTAAATCATGGAAATAGCACAATAAATTTAAAGATATCATAAATATATATATAAACAAGCTTCTAACACAACTCTGTTTCACCCTGAACAATTCAGCATATAAAAGGGTTTACAAATTATTCTTAAAACCATCACTTAGGGGTCACATTGACTGTGTAAAATCAACTTAATAAACTAGACCACAATAAGCTACTCTCTAGAGCTATATAAAACTATCATAAAATCAAAGGAATCCTAATGGACCAGCGCTGGCCTAAAGCTAGCTTGAAGAATTAAACCCTTCCCTAAGACTGAGGCAGGTAAAGAAATGGTAAGATAGACCTCCACAAGGTGCTAAACTCATTAATTGAAGCGATTGGCTGAAGAACAAACAAGTCACAATAGAAATCGTAACAGCCACCAGGAGCCGGGCAAGTGTAATGGCATACGGGAAGAGCCCCACCAATAAATCTTTGTAGATTACGGGCATTCACACTTCCAAAATAAGGGCAGAAAATAGAAGACCTTGTAATCACTCAAGAAATGAGAGAACTGGAATGAACTGAATAAAATTACTATTAATTAACCTAAGTAATAAATTAGATATACCCCATATGACAGTTGCAAGTGCTGAGGCACTTAACAGACCATTAAGATGACATAACTTGAACTTGACCAGAACCCAAAAAAAGAGAACATTGCATGTCAAAGCCCCATTTCACAGGCGGAACAAGTTTCATCTAATTTAGAGTATAAAATAATTAGTTAACTAATTAACTAAAATCTCATAGAAAACTGGATAAACAAGTTACACAAAAGCAAATTTAAGTCACATTTATCTTGGTTGCTTGACGTGCATCGCGAGTGGTATGGGACGTCCTGGTTATCGATTCAAACAAACCCAGAACTCAACCACAAGACAAAGAGATTTCGTTTCTAATAAATTGGGCTGAATATTAACAGTGAAATGTATCCAAGAGCACACAGCAGAAGAAACGGAAGAGAATATTAGGATCAGACAACAGTAGTCACGACGAATAACTTCGGCAATATGGCTGGGTTACTGAATCACTGTTTTAGCGGAATGTGAATGTCAACCACCGCTAAACGAAGGTGTATGATAAGTCTTACTTTGATTGATGCACACTCCGACGAATAGCTACCGGTACTGAGACAAAGTCTTGCTTCCACACCGGCATCATAGAGGAAACAGAACTGATAGAATTTCCATAACGTCTTGAACCAGAAACCACTATTACGTTCCGACGCCAGTAATCTTATCGAGTCCACGTCCACACTAGGCATAGAGCTTCGACAACTGTCGCACTACTCGCGACCACTCCACACTCCCAGCCTTCCCGTCACCCCATGCTGCGCGTGCAACGCAGAGCACACAGTGCCCCTTGGAAACGCTAGTGAACAAAAGATGGCGCGTGACAGGAATTGAAACTAACGCTGCAAGCGACATTAAGAGGGAGAGGAATCGAACTGTGAGGAACACATACTTCAGTGTGGCTTTGAACTTTTCCTTTGGAGGAAAAATGACGTGGCGCCAATCCACGAATTCTTGTTTTGTTTCCGGTCCAAAGAGATGAACCCTTGTTTCATCCCCTGTGACGACGTTTAACAAAAAATTGTCACGATTAGCGTCGTAACGGACAAGCAATTCCGCACAGATTGTCCTTCATTGCTCTTTATGGTCTTGTGTTAGGCGGCGAGGGCCAGGGGATAGACACGCCTTGGAGTTCCCCAGCTGGTGGACGAGTGTGTCAGCATTACCAGCAGAAACGTCCAGTTAAGCAACGACGTGTTTGATTGTGATCCGTCGATCACCTCGAATGAGACTATCTACACGTTCCAACAATACAGGAGTCAAGCCATGTGTGGCCGGCGGCACGCGAGAAATCGGATATGTTTGCGCGACCTTGTTCCGATTATGACAGACTCCTCGCCCAGTGACTTACCGCGGTTTTGTTCACTGCCAGGTCTCTGTAGAATTTTGCAGGCGCCTACGAATATATGCGATGCTCTGATTTTCCGGCAAAAGGAACTTAGTGACTGACCCTCTGCTTGGAACACACCTCCGTTATTGGTCCGTATTGAAGGCTACGTGTAGCACCACCACCTACTGGAACTTAATGAAATTGCAGGGGCTGAAGCGAGCATATTCCACGACGTCTCACAACAAATTCCGCATTTTTTCACACGAAAATTGACTGAGAAAAATGTGATACATTACCACTTGCATGAATATCAACAGCTCAGATGGAAACCCAGTTCTAAGCAAAGAAGGTAAAGCAGAAAGGTGGAAGGAGTATATAGAGGTTCTATACAAGGGCGATGTTCTTGAGGACAATATTATGGAAATGGAAGAGAATGTAGATGGAGACGAAATGGGAGATGTGATACTGCGTGAAGAGTTTGACAGAGCACTGAAAGACCTAAACTGAAACAAGGCCCCGGGAGTAGACAACATTCCATTAGAACTACTGATAACCTTGGGAGATCCAGCCCTGACAAAAATCTACCATCTGGTGAGCAAGATGTATGAGACAGGCGAAATACCCTCAGACTTCAGGAAGAATATAATAATTCCAATCCCAAAGAAAGCAAGTGTTGACAGATGTGAAAAAACCTGACCTATCAGTTTAATAAGCCACGGCTGCAAAATACTAACACGAATTCTTTACAGACGAATGGAAAAACTGGTGGAAGCCGACCTCGGGGAAGATCAGTTTGGTTCCGTAGAACTATTGGAACACGTGAGGCAATACTGACTCTATGACTTATCTTAGAAGAAAGATTAAGGAAAGGCAAACCTATGTTTCTAGCATTTGTAGACTTAGAGAATGCGTTTGACAATGTTGATTGGAATACTCTCTTACAAATTCTAAAGGTGGCAGGGGTAAAATACAGGGAGCGAAAGGCTATTTAAATCTGTACAGGAACCAGATGGCGGTTATAAGAGTCGAGGGACATGAAAGAGAAGCAGTGGTTGGGAAGGGAGTGACACAGGGTTGTAGGCTGTCCCTGATGTTATTTAATCTGTATATTGAGCAAGCAGTGAAGGAAACAAAAGAAAAATTCGGAATAGGAATTAAAATCCAAGGCAAAGAAATAAAAACTTTGAGGTTCGCCGATGACATTGTAATTCTGTCAGAGACAGCAACGGACCTGAAGAGCATCCGAACGGAATGGACAGTGTCTTGAAAGGAGGATATAAGATGAACATCAACAAAAGCAAAACAAGAATAATGCAATGTAATAGAATTAAATAGGGTGATGCTGAGGGTATCAGATTAGGAAATGAGACACTTAAAGCAGTAAATGAGTTTTGCTATTTGGGGAGCAAAAGAACTAATGATGGTCGAAGTAGAGAGGATGTAGACTGGCGATGGTAAGGAAAGTGTTTCTGAAGAAGAGAAATTTGTTAACATCGAGTATAGATTTAAGTGTCAGGAAGTCGTTTCTGAAAGTATTTGTATGGAGTGTAGCCATGTATGGAAGTGAAACATGGACGATAAATAGTTTCGACAAGAAGAGAATAGAAGCTTTCGAAATGTGGTGCTACAGAAGAATGCTGAAGATTAGATGGGTAGATCACATAACTAATGAGGAGGTATTGAATAGAATTAGGGAGAAATTTGCGGCACAATTTGACTAGAAGAAGGGATCGGTTGGTAGGACATATTCTGAGGCATCAAGAGATCACCAGTTTAGTATTGGAGGGCACTGCGGAGGGTAAAAATCGTACAGGGATACCAAGAGATGAATACACTAAACAGATTCAGAAACATGTAGGTTGCAGTAGGTACTGGGAGACGAAGAATCTTGCACAGGATAGAGTGGCATGGACAGCTGCATCAAACCAGTCTCTGGACTGAAGACCACAACAACAACATACTAAATGAATGTCCCTCGTATTAAATTTACTGATGGCTGCAACGTCAGAAGCAAGGTGATTCCTTAAATCTCCTCCGTTGCTAGTAACTGGTAAATCAATATACTCTTATGTACCTGGGAAAAACTCCTTATCGAACGATGCAGTGAAAATAGTAAATAGTTATTTTGTTAATGGTCGTCCTACTAGTTACCGAATTTTTGCAACAGTGTATGAGTATCAGTAGTTAAACGTTTTATTGACAAACACGGAAGTTAAGTGATTGTCTCGCAACAGAACTGTTCTCATATTGTATGAAGTTAACACTGATGAGCCAGAACCTTATGAACACTGTACGAAGTTTACACTGATCAGCTAGAACATTATGTCCATGTGCCTAATAGCCGGTATGTTTACTTTTGACACGGATAGTAGAGGCGACGCATCGTGGAATGGTAGGTCGCTGGAGGGATTTTGCACCACATCTGCACACAGATGCACCTAATTCCCGTTAATTTCAGGGAGGGGGCGATGAGCTCTGATACTACATTCAATCACATTCCAGATGTATTCGATGGGGTTCAGATGTGGCGAGCAGGGGTGCCAGCACATCAATTGGAATTCGCCACTGTGTTTGTTGAATCACTCCATCACACTCCTGCCCTTGTGACATGGTGCATTATCTTGCTGAAAAATACCTCTGCCGTCAGTAAACATGATCGTCATGAAGGGGTGTGCGTGGTCTGCAACCAGTGTACGATACCTCTTGGCGATCGTGGTGCCTTGCACGAGCTCCATTGGACCCATCGATGCCCACATGAGTGTTCCCCAGAACATAATGGAGCAGCCGCTGGCTTGTTTCTGTCCTGCAGTACAGGTGCTAAGGGACTGTTCCCCTGGAAGACGACGGGTTCGCGCCTTCCCATCGGCAATAAAACGAAAGATCGAGATTCATCAGACCATACAATGCTCTGCCGGTGCACCAACGTCCAGTGCCAGTGATCATGTGCCGTTTCCAGTCGCAGTTGCCGATGTTGTGGTGTCAACATTGGCACATGAATAGGTCGTTGGCTGCGGAGACCCATCGTTAAGAGTGTTCGGTACACTGTGTGTTCAGACACATTTGTGCTCCGCCCAGCATTAAAGTCTGATGTTAGTTCCGCCGCAGTTCGCCACCTTTCCTGTTTTACCAGTCTGCCCATCCAGTGACGTTCAACATCTGTAATGAGATGTGGCCGCCCAACACCACGACGTCTGGACGCGGTGTCACCTTATTTTCGGCATGTGTTGAAGATACTCACTACAGCACTCCACAAATATCCGACTAGTCGTGCAGTTTCCGATATCCTCGTGCCGAACCTCCGGCCCATCACAAACTACCCTTCGTACTGAGCTAGATCGCACGCCTTCCGCATTCTGCACACAGACATCATGCCCACTGATACTACATGTACCATGCGTGTGTCTGACTAGCAGTCATTCCTCACCATGTGATGCTGCTGTCGCCTGGATAGGTTTATATCGATAGTAGGTCGGTGGCAATAATTTTCTGTCGGACCATGTATGTTTTTCTCACCAGCTATAACTTTCCCGAGGCAAAGACTGGATTCAGACAGCAGCTTATTTGGCAAACATTTTCTTAGAAAACAACAATTGAAATTTATTACATCAGGTACCAAAGACAAAATTTTGTACTATGCGAACTACACTCCTGGAAATGGAAAAAAGAACACATTGACACCGGTGTGTCAGACCCACCATACTTGCTCCGGACACTGCGAGAGGGCTGTACAAGCAATGATCACACGCACGGCACAGCGGACACACCAGGAACCGCGGTGTTGGCCGTCGAATGGCGCTAGCTGCGCAGCATTTGTGCACCGCCGCCGTCAGTGTCAGCCAGTTTGCCGTGCCATACGGAGCTCCATCGCCGTCTTTAACACTGGTAGCATGCCGCGACAGCGTGGACGTGAACCGTATGTGCAGTTGACGGACTTTGAGCGAGGGCGTATAGTGGGCATGCGGGAGGCCGGGTGGACGTACCGCCGAATTGCTCAACACGTGGGGCGTGAGGTCTCCACAGTACATCGATGTTGTCGCCAGTGGTCGGCGGAAGGTGCACGTGCCCGTCGACCTGGGACCGGACCGCAGCGACGCACGGATGCACGCCAAGACCGTAGGATCCTACGCAGTGCCGTAGGGGACCGCACCGCCACTTCCCAGCAAATTAGGGACACTGTTGCTCCTGGGGTATCGGCGAGGACCATTCGCAACCGTCTCCATGAAGCTGGGCTACGGTCCCGCACACCGTTAGGCCGTCTTCCGCTCACGCCCCAACATCGTGCAGCCCGCCTCCAGTGGTGTCGCGACAGGCGTGAATGGAGGGACGAATGGAGACGTGTCGTCTTCAGCGATGAGAGTCGCTTCTGCCTTGGTGCCAATGATGGTCGTATGCGTGTTTGGCGCCGTGCAGGTGAGCGCCACAATCAGGACTGCATACGACCGAGGCACACAGGGCCAACACCCGGCATCATGGTGTGGGGAGCGATCTCCTACACTGGTCGTACACCACTGGTGATCGTCGAGGGGACACTGAATAGTGCACGGTACATCCAAACCGTCATCGAACCCATCGTTCTACCATTCCTAGACCGGCAAGGGAACTTGCTGTTCCAACAGGACAATGCACGTCCGCATGTATCCCGTGCCACCCAACGTGCTCTAGAAGGTGTAAGTCAACTACCCTGGCCAGCAAGATCTCCGGATCTGTCCCCCATTGAGCATGTTTGGGACTGGATGAAGCGTCGTCTCACGCGGTCTGCACGTCCAGCACGAACGCTGGTCCAACTGAGGCGCCAAGTGGAAGTGGCATGGCAAGCCGTTCCACAGGACTACATCCAGCATCTCTACGATCGTCTCCATGGGAGAATAGCAGCCTGCATTGCTGCGAAAGTTGGATATACACTGTACTAGTGCCGACATTGTGCATGCTCTGTTGCCTGTGTCTATGTGCCTGTGGTTCTGTCAGTGTGATCATGTGATGTATCTGACCCCAGGAAAGTGTCAATAAAGTTTCCCCTTCCTGGGACAATGAATTCACGGTGTTCTTATTTCAATTTCCAGGAGTGTATATTGAACCGTTCACTAAAAAGCTTAAAGTTTGTGAAGACTGCTTAAATTCCAGCCAACCCGAGTGCTTCGTCAGCCTTCTTTATTTGTACGAAAATATCAAGAACATAATACAAGAACAGGTGAAGGGACTTGGAAAACCTTCAGAAGACTATTTCCCTGCTCTGTCTAGTAATAGCAATTGGATTCTTATTCTCTTGAAACGGACTATAATTTTGAAATCAACATCAAGTATAAATTAAAATGAGCAGTTTCTGGAGACTTTCAGTGACATTAAATTACAGAAGCACAAATATTTCTTATGTATAAGTTTCAGGTTAAACCTAAAGGCAGGATTCCCAGTGCTTCCAAGATATTACTCCAGGCGGATGTAAAATGAATGTACGCAACGGAAAATAATAAACGCTAAAATGATGATTTGGCCCTGTCTGATTACCCCCTGAAGCAGATCTTAGGATCTCTTAATTCTATAAATTACAATCTAAACATAAATGAATGATGAAGGCAACGAATACTACTAAATGATAAACGTTGTTTCTTATTATACATTTATTGTAGAGTAAAGAAATAACCCTTTATTACAAATGTCTATATTTCCTAAGTACAATTATTAATCAATTGCCCATCTCTGCCCTCTTTTATGGCCATGTGATCTAACATAAATGCCGCCCGGTGTGACCAAGCGGTTCTAGGCGCTTCAGTCTGGAACCGCGCGACTGCTACGATCGCAAGTTCGAAGCCTGCTTCGGGCATGGATGTGTGTGATGTTCTTAGGTTAGTTAGGTCTAAGTAGTTCAAAGTTTTAGGGGACTGATGACCTCTGATGTTAAGTCCCATAGTGCTCAGAGCCATTTGAACCATTTTTTTTTTTCTAACATAAATAACGCGAAATGACTGACATTATCTACATACCAAACACTTGATGACACTACTTTCAAAGATGATCTATGGTGCTGTTGAACCCCAGTGGAAATAAACTAACGTGATCACAGCTGTTGGGCTTTATATCCCTAATAAGCTGAAGCAATTTGCGATATCACCGTATGTACTGCGCTGGTGTGTCGAAGTGATGGTTCTTGTACTCATCTGCGATGATGGAAGAACTCCAGCCAAAAAATAAACTCTTCCAAACACTAGGACGGCAGAAGGCAGTCCTCTGACTAATATACTCTAATACTGTCTTCTCTTCTCTGTGTTCTACAGACGAGAAACGCGAACTCCCAGCCACAAGGACGGAGTTCAGATAACGTCTCAACATAAGTATAGGCAGAAAAAGTGCTCTCAATTACTGAACGCTGCATACTCAACGACGACTTCCAGTCCTGAGGTGAAGTCCAGAATCGTATAGGTTCGCAACAGTACAGTGCCTAACTGTTCTAACTAGAAACTTTCCTGAGAGCAAAGACAGGAAGTCCGTCTGTATCAACAAAGTTGATTCTGAGCGACCATCACACACAGGCGCTCACAACAGAAGGCGCTCTCTCTACTGCTGGCTTCTCAGCAAGACTCGGCTCCCCACCCGCGTAATTCCGAAAACGAATCATACTCTCCCGCTCTACAGATTCTTCCGAATGCCGACCAACCATATTTTAGTCTTTTGTCGTCCAGCGCGGAAAGTTTGCGAGGAAAAACCTATACTCGTATAATGGTACGCTTCTGAGTAAAAATCCTTGGAAATAACCCAGTCTGTGTGGTTTCTGAGGTGCCGCTTCTTCGTTTCTCTCACCTGTGTCCAAGATTTGCAGAGTTCCCTATTATCCTTCCGATCCTGCTACAATAGCGGCCGGCCGTCACCCTACTGTGCTCCAGAGCTCAGGTGCCATGACGTCCGTCTAGCTACTTCCTGTTTTTAAGCAGGACCGACACCTGTGCGGGCCTTCCACCCAGAGCTTGAGTTCTGCCTGTTGTTTCATCTCCACTTTCGTTCCAACCTCTACTAGTATAGGCAATCATTCATTACGCCGTTCAGTTAATAAAAACACTCCGTCACCTTTCATGCAATAAGCGTTAACAGTTATTTACAAGGCATACGTAACAATGTCAGTCTACTTTAAATATTCATATATACGACGTAGAACCTATCAAATGATACCCAATTGTGGTTGTAGTTCATGGCAAAGTAGTGGATGAGTGCTTGTAAGGTGCGAAATTGTAGCCACCTTACATGCTATCAGATGATGCAGTAACGACTTTATTACCTGTCTCGTTCGTATGTTTGTTCAAAAAGGTCTTTTCTTCTTGCACTTGTGTAAAAACTACATACAGAAGCAAACTTCTCGACAGTGAGAGAAGCCGAAGAAATGAAATAAAATTTTATTTATCAGAAAACTATACAATACTTTAATATTGCATAATAGATGTACCCAACGTGCAAAAGACTTCATCAACCCTTTTGTTATGATTTAATTGAAACGTAAACCATATAAAAGCATTAGGGCTATGAAACCATTTGAATGGCATTCAGTTACTTCTATATTGTAAAAAGCATCACATTTTTTTAAAAGGGGATCGTAGGTCAAAAGAGTTTAAGAACAACTGTTCTTATGTATCTACAAAAATATGTATATGACATTACAGTTGTATGATTCCTTCCACTAAATTATTTGATGGCTGCAAAAATATTTGTAAAAATCAAAAGCGAAATTATTAAACACAAACTGTGGTCAAGAAAGACATTCAAAATTTCTTGAAAACTTTCTTGCTTCAAGTATACTACTGGCCATTAAAATTGCTACACCACGAAGATGACGTGCTACAGACGCGAAATTTAACCCACAGGAAGAAGATGCTGTGATATACAAATGATTAGCTTTTCAGAGCATTCACACAATGTTGACGCCGGTGGCGACACCTACAACGTGCTGACATGAGGAAAGTTTCCAACCGATTTCTCATACAAAAAACAGCAGTTGACCGGCGTTGCCTGGTGAAACGTTGTTGTGATGCCTAGTGTAAGGAGGAGAAATGCGCACCATCACGTTTCCGACTTTGACAAAGGTCGGATTGTAGCCTATCGCGATTGCGGTTTCTCGTATCGCGACATTGCTGCTCGCGTTGGTAGAGATCCAATGACTGTTAGCAGAATATGGAGTCGGAGCGTTCAGGAGGGTAATACGGAACGCCGAGCTGGATCCCAACGGTCTCGTATCACTAGCAGTCGAGATGACAGGCATCTTATCCGCATCGCTGTAACGGATCGTGCAGCCACGTCTCGACCCCTGAGTCAACAGAGGGGGACGTTTGCAAAACAACAACCATCTGCACGAACAGTTCGACGACGTTTGCAGCAGCATGGACTATCAAGTCGGAGACCCATGGCTGCGGCTACCCTTCACGCTGCATCACAGACAGGAGCGCCTGCGATGGTGTACTCAACGATGAACCTGGGTGCACGAATGGCAAAACGTCATTTTTTCGGATGAATCCAGGTTGTGTTTACAGCATCATGATGGTCGCATCCGTGTTTGGTGACATCGCGGTTAACGTACATTGAAAGCGTTATAAAGACTCCTTTGAAAAAAAAGAAAAATTTTTTTGTATGTTCACTGTTGTGGGTAAATACAAACAGCGTACACAGGGCGATGTGTGAAACTGATAGCGATTACACGCTTCCACTGTTGTAGAAATCTGCTCCAGATGCTGCAGATACCGTGTTGAGCTGAAAGTGGTAACCAAAGTGCGGAGGAATATTCTTCGGGGCTCTGTTGCATAGCACTCAGATTGCTTTCAGTTATGAGAAATGTCCAGGTACTATTGTGGATTTGAATGATCCATGAAGTGACTTCTTTTCCGAAGAAAAAATCGAACTATTCCACTAGAACTGAACGCTCCCGTCGGAACTGTTCTCAAGCTGGTGTTTATTAGTAAATCACAATAGAAGTATATCGCTGGGTGTATAATAAGACGTACCTTCTTGAAATGAACAATATTTTATTATTCTATTAACTGATTTCCTTTCATATACACTTATATTTTACAATGTGAATCAAAAACTCGCAATGGCGTCGATTTTTACATCGCAAGAATGGCTCTCCTCCCCTAAAATTTTTACTCTTAAGAAGAACAAAAGCTCTATCTCCTAAGAATAATTATGTGAGCGCTGACCGCCACAGAGTAATAAACAATATCTTTCTCTCTCTCTCTCTCTCTCGCACTGTCACAGCAAGTTACGCTGCATGATACATCATACTGTGTATTCGTCATCGCCATACTGGCGTATCAGCCGGCGTGATGATATGGGATTCCATTGGTTACACGTCTCGGTCACCTCTTGTTCGCATTGACGGCACTTTGAACAGTTGATGTTACATTTCAGACCTGTTACGACCCGTGGCTGTATCCTTCATTTGATCCCTGCGATACCCTACATTTCAGCAGGATAATGCACGACCGCATGTTGCAGGTCCTGCACGGGCCTTTCTGGATACAGAAAATGTTCGATTGCTGCCCTGACCAGCACATTCTCCAGATCTCTCACCAATTGAAAACGTCTGGTCAATGGTGGCCGAGCAACTGGCTCGTCACAATACATCAGTCACGACTCTTGATGAACTGTGGTATCGTGTTGAAGCTGCATGGGCAGCTGTACCTGTGCGCGCCATCCAAGCTCTGTTTGACTCAATGCCCAGGCGTATCAAGGCCGTTATTACGGACAGAGGTGGTTATTCCGGGTACTGATTTCTCAGGATCTATGCACCCTAATTGCGTGAAAATGTAATCACATGTCAGTTCTAGTATAATAGATTTGTCTAATGAATACCCGTTTATCATCTTCATTTCTTCTTGGTGTAGCAATTTTAATGGCCAGTAGTGTAAATAAAGAAACGTCCTTCTTCTTTCAACACCATGATGACATCCTGGATGTCTTTATTCCTGAAACAAGAAGTTAGATGTAGAAGTTTATGGTAACGGAAATAGGATGTTATGGAAATGTATCTGGAACTTAAAGTGGTTTGCAGTGCACCATAAGCAGGTCATTCACATTTTCCGCGTATATTCCATTACTTCTGTCAGCAGTAACAAGTCCAGCTCCACTAAATACCGTCTCACTAGAGGCACTAGACGCAGGTGCACATAGAATTTCTCGTGCCACTTGCGTATGTCTGGGGTAAGTTGATGCTCTTGATTTCCTCGACTCCAGAAGCAACTGTGCGTCAGCTGGTTTTCCCATCGACAGATACATGGAAACTTTGCCGTCGACAGATACGAGGGGGGACCCAAAAATAACCGGAATTTCTTTATAGAAAGCATATACTTTATTGTTTTCAAATAGAACCTTGATCTCCTTCGAAGTACTCTCCATTAGCATTAACACACTTGTTCAAAAGTTCATTCCAGTGTTCGAAGCTCCTTTTAAATTCGTCCTCTTTGATACCTGCTAGCACTTTCATGACATTGCGTTTTACGTCTTCCACATCCAAAAAACGCCTCCCTCTCAAGTCACTTTTCATCCTCGGGAATAGGAAGAAGTCCGAGGGTGCTAATTCTGGCGAATAGGGCGCGTGGTTCAAGGTAGTCGTCTTCGTTGAGGTCAAAAACTGGCGAATGCTGAGAGCCGTGTGCGCGTGAGCGTTGTCGTGATGCAGGAACCACACGTCAGAATCCCACAAAGCCGGAAGTTTTCGCGACAAACTTCTGCAAAGCCGTTTCATAACTTCCAAATAGAATTGTTGGTTTACTGTCTGGTTTTCAGGGACAAATTCAGAGTGTATGATCGCTTTGATGAAAAAAAAAAAAAAAAAAAAAAAAAAAAAAAAAAACAGATCAACATCGTTTTCACCTTCGATTTCACTTGTCGAGCTTTTTTTGGTCGAGGTGAGCCAGGTGGCTTCCATTGTGATGACTTGTTTACTTTCTGGATCGTACCCATAGCACCATGACTCATCACCTGATTTTGTGTTGAAAAAATGTGGACCACCTTTGAACGTGTCCTTCATTTCGAGACAGGCTTGAATGCCACAATCCCTTTGATCTCCGGTAAGATACTTCGGCACGAATTTTGCTGCCACTCTTCGCATCCCCAAATCGATGGTCAAGATGCGCTGAATTGAGCTCCAGGACAACCCGGACAAGTTCTCGAGTTGGTCGGTTGTCCTGCGTCGATCTTCACTGTTGAAATCATGGATTATGTCTATGTTGTCTTCGCTTCGAGCAGTTGACGGTCGACCGGAACGAGGCTGATCTTCAACCACCCTTTCCCTTTTTAAACCGAGAATACCATTCGTACACTTGCGTTTTAGTAAGAGCATGGTCTTTGTAGGCTATCTGAATCATCGCAACAGTTTCTGGTGCGTTCTTGCTCAGCAAGAAACAAAACTTCACTGCCGCACGTTGTTCGTAAGAACTAGCCATTTCCTCATGTCACGTCTGCACTTTACACACACTCAAATAACTGCCAAAGAATCCACACTTCTCCCTGTTGTGTGACGCTGCGTGACAGAATGACTCAGCATAGCTCCTATTACAACCATCTGGCGGTGCAACCTGCTACTACAAGTGCACGATGTGCAGCATTACGATTCCGGTTACTTTTGGGTCCCCCCTCGTACAAGGAAACTTTGTCGACAGTTTCCTCCTGCTTGTCCTACGACGCAGGGACACTGGACACAGGAGGCACACCATCCTCTTTAAATGTGATCTTTTTTCCAGGTCTGGGTTTTTAAAATATATAACCAAAATTTTCAATTTTGTTTGGTTATGCATGCATGCTTTTACATGTATGGGAGCGTTTACTTTACTGTCCGCCCCATTCTCACAAGGGAAACTCCCTCCGCATCCCCCTCCAACCTGCCCCTCAGATTTAGTGGACAGCCTGTCAGAAACCGAACATAGATCAAGCATGAAAACAGGAAGAAGGTGGACTGGAAAAAAAAGCAAAATAGAAACAATGGCGTCTTGGTTAAGTGGTTACGGTATTGGACTGCAACGCGGGCGAACCGTCTTGAGACCTTTTTCGTGTCAATTTCTTATTCGCTGTTTGCTTTATTCAAATTTGTGTCTGTGTTGTGGTGCAACGACCGTTTGCAACAGCGAGGTGTAAGGTGGGGACCTATACTGAAAGTTCATTTGCACAATATTCAAATATTAGCAGCCGAAGTGGCTTTCGAATGGTAACGGCAAATGTTTAATGATACGATGACAAGTCAACCGAATCCTCCACCAGAAAATAGTCTGGTGTGTCACACACGACATTAGTGACAATACTTGTGTCATATGATTGGAATCTCTTACCGAAGCACCTAATTTGTACGACTGGTAAATGAGTGAGATGTGCCTTCTTGTCCGATACAGGTGTTCGTATGAATGTCAATGTGTTCACTCCCAAGGAAATGGTGAAAACATAGTAGCTATCACATAAGCTGCAACAAATGAATGCTACAGCTTCACAATCACACAGTTTCCATGTGCCTTGTCAAAACATATGTTTTTAACATTTTCGAAGCTGCGTTCCGTTTTGGAAGTCTTGAATCCTGAATTCCTTTCTTGTAACATACTTCACATTCGTTTATTTGTTGTTTTCATTTCTACTAGACGTCTATGTGGTATCATGCCTGCTCTCACTATTCATCACATTTACTTGGGACGTAACGAATTCTTACCACATGACTCATATTCTATAACCAATGTCTAGTAAAACTGCCAAGACTACAGAAAGAGAACAAACATTTCAATGACAGACAAACAGTGTATTATGTGGTGAAAAGATAAATAAATGGTACGAAGGCAGCTTTCATCATGGCTCGTCTGTTTGGCAGTCCAACACCATGACCACACACCCACGACCCCGTTGATATTTTAGAATCCTTTTTATTGCACTTGGTGTTCATAGACCGTTCAATGTTATTATTTTGCCCCATATTACCGCTGAAACTGAATTAATTTGTCACCTACCTGGTAGCGCCAGTTCTGAAACACGTTGTATTTTCCGAAGTCACGTAAAACTTATTCATGTTGTGTAAACGTGGATTTTAGCATGTATTCCAGCAGGTATAAAAGTGCTGTTTTACGACAAGCGATAACGGCGAGTCTTTTTTGTGTGGCTACTACTTTTTAAATAATTTACGACATTTTTCGTTGCTTCCAATGATTGCGTAAACATCAGGAATATACTCCTGCAACCATTTATTCACAAGGGTGTGGAGCAGAACAGTGTTAACATCTACATCTACGTATTTACTCTGCTATTCACAATAAAGTGCCTGGCAGAGGGTTCAATGAACCACCTTCAAGCTGTCTCTCTACCGTTCTACTCTCGAACGGCACGCGGGAAAAACGAGCACTTAAATTTTTCTGTGAGGCCCTGATTTCTCTTATTTTATCGTGATGATCATTTCTCCCTATGTAGGTGTGTGCCAACAGAATGTTTTCGCAATCGGAGGAGAAAACTGGTGATTGAAATTTCATGAGAAGATCCCGTCGCAACGAAAAACACCTTTGTTTTAATAATTGCCACTTCATTTCACGTATCATGTCCGTGACACTATCTCCCCTATTTCGCTATAATACAAAACGAGTTGCCCTTCTTTGTACTTTTACGATCTCATCCGTCAGTCCCACCTCATGCAGATCCCACACCGTACCGCAATACTCCAGAATAGGGCAGACAAGCGTGGTGTAAACAGTCTCTTTAGTAGACCTGTTAAACCTTCTAAGTGTTCCGCCAATGAATAGCAGTCTTTGGTTTGCTCTACCCATAATATTAGCTAAGTATTTAGTTGAATTTACAGCCTTTAGATTTGTGTGACTTACCGCGTAATCGAAATTTAGCTGATTTCTTTTAGTAGTCGTGTGAATAACTTCACATTTTTTCTTATTCAGGGTCAATTGCCACTTTTCGCACCATACAGATATTTTATCTAAATCATTTTGCAAGTCGTTTTGATCATCTGATGACTTTACAAGACGGTAAATGACAGTATCATCTGAAAACAATCTAAGACGGTACTTAGATTGTGTCCTGTGTCGTTAATATAGTTCAGGAACAGTAGAGGGCTTATAACACTTCCTTGGGGAACGCCGGATATTACTTCTGTTTTACTCAATGACTTCCCGTCTATTACTACGAACTGTGAACTTCTGACAGGAAATCACGAATCCAGTCGCACAACTGAGGCGATACTGCGTAGGCATGCAGTTTGGCTAGAAGACGCTAGTGAGGAACGGTGTCGAAAGCCTTCTGGAAATCTAAAAATATGGAATCAATTTGACATCCCCTGTCGATAGCACTTATTACTTCATGAATATAAAGAGCTAATTGTGTTTCACAAAAACGATATTTTCTGAAACCGTGCTGACTATGTGTCAATAAATCGTTTTCTTCGAGGTACTTCATAATGTTCGAATGCAGTATATGTTCCAAAACCCTACTGCAAATCGACGTTCGTGACATAGGCCTGTAATTCAACTGATTCCCTTTTTGGGTATTGGTGTGACTTGAGCAATTTTCCAGTCTTTAGGTACGGATCTTTCTGTGAGAGAGTGGTTGTATATAATTGCTAAATATGGAGCTATTTTATCAGCATACTCTGAGAGTAACCTGACTGTTATACAATCTGGACCGGAGGCCTTGCCTTTATTACATGGTTTAAGTTGCTTCGTTAGTCCGAGGATATCTACTTCTATGTTTCTCATCTTGTCAGTTGTTCCTGATTGGAATTCAGAAATATTTACTTCGTCTTCTTTGGTGAAGGAATTTCGGAAAACCGTGTTTAATAACTCTGCTTTAGTGGCACTGCCATCTGTGACTTCACAGTTGTTATCGCACAGTGAAGGTATTGATTGCATCTTGCCGCTGTTATGCTTTATGTATGACCGGAATCTCTTTGGGTTTTCAGTCAGATTTCGAGACAGAATTTCGTTGTGGAAATTATTAAAAGCATCTCACATTGAAGTGCGCGCTATATTTCGAACTTCTGTAAAACTTTGCCAATCTTAGGGATTTTGAGTTCTTTTAAATTTGGCATGCTTTAAGGGAGTGGATGTTAGACGGAAGGCGACAACAGTTCTCTAGTGCCCTTTTCACATTTGCCCCCTGTTCAGCAACGAGCATAACCCTTGACAGATTGCTTGTGAATATCCCTGACTACCTCATGTTAGTTTCTATTTCCTCCTGTATACACTACTGGCCATTAAAATTGCTACACCATGAAGTTGACGTGCTACAGGAGCGAAATTTGACCTGCGAGAAGAAGATGCTGTGATATGTAAATGATTAGCTTTTCAGAGCATTCACACAAGGTTGGCGCCGGTGACGACACCTACAACGTGCTGACATGAGGAAAGTTTCCAACCGATTTCTCATAACACAAACAGCAGTTGACCGACGTTGTTGTGACGCTTCGTGTAAGGAGGAGAAATGCGTACCATCACGTTTCCGACTTTGATAAAAGTCGGATCGTAGCCTATAGCGATTGCGGTTTATCGTATCGCGACAT